>NC_092044.1:50058363-50158948 GCF_003086295.3 Arachis hypogaea | reverse complement strand
TAAAAGGAGAGCAAAGTGTAAGAGGAACAAGAAATTGTAGCAAAAGTAGAGAAAGCAAGAATTAACCTAGATCTAATAAATCTTAATCTAATCTAACTAATTCTAGAGGAAGGAGAGCTTCTCTCTCTAGAACTAACTAAAACATGATGTAAATTCAATTGTGTGTTTCCCCCCTTGACTCCTCTGATTTTTGTCATATAATAGGCTCAGAAACTGAGTTTGGATTTGGGCCTGAGAAGCCTAGAATCGCCCCCCCCAGCGTTTCCACTTAATGAGGTCATTGCGGGCACGACGCGTACAGTGGGTCACGCGTACGCGTCGTTGGCTTTTTGCGATCCACGTATACACGTCATGTACGCATACGCGTTGCCATGCGACTTCATCTTCCACGCGTGAGCGTATGCTGCGCGTGACGCGTCGGTGAGGCATCCCAAATCCTTGATTTTCCATATTTTCCACTTTGCAGCTTTTCTTTCATTCCTTTGATCCATTCTAATCTTTTAAGTGAATCATTTCACAAACATCAAGGCATTGGAATCAAGGTGGATTAAAATTAGCAAATTAAGGCCTAAAAAATATGTTTCCACACTTAGTACAAATTGGAGACAATCATGAAACCATGCCATTTCATTGAATAAATAGGGAAAGTGGATAAAATCTTCCAATTAAGCACAGTGTACACGAATAGTGGTGCATCACACCAGGCAAGATAAAACCACCATTCCCACTTAACATATCATCTGGTCACCAGGCATCTACCGGGAAGTTTACTTCAAATCGTGTACTACCTCATATCAATTCGGGGCTTAAAATAGGGTTAACTTATTTAAAACAAGGTTATGACTTACAAGCATGCCAGGAAGGTTAACAGTAAAAACAGAGTTTGTATGAAAAATAGGACTTGTGCGTATGCATCCCTCGTGCGCACGCACAACCTTGTGCAATTCCCAGCTTGTGGGTACGCATGTCACTTCCTGTACGCATGAGTGCAAAACTGGCAGTGTTGCATACGTAGGTATTGGAGAGAAACATCTACTCACGTCGCGTGACACCTCTGCAATGCGAGAATACTAATTTTCAAAAAGCTGATTATGTTGCAAAAAATTTAGTTTTCAACCCCAAACTTGTAACACTCATAACTTTCTCTATAAAAATTAATTTTTCTTCAACTTTATATTGTTTTAAAGGTAATTTAATTATCTTTAATTTGAGAGAACTTCCATTCAATTCCAAACAGCAAGCGCCAAGTTATGGCTCATCAAAGTTGGCTAAAAATAATTTTTATCAAAATTCTGCATTCATTCATTATAAGCTAATTCTCAATCCATCTCTTTTAAAACAGCCCACAAACTATCTTTTATACATTCTCAATGTTCCATTATCATTTTCAAATAATTTCTTATTCATTAAGACCTAGAATGTCAACTCCTAGAGTCAATACCCAAATCACATCAATCTCCATTAATCCTAATCAAACATCAATCCTAATTCAAAGGTCATTATTCAAGAAAATTCACATAATTCCATAAAGAATCAACCAATTCAATCTCAACATCTCATCAATGCCATCATTAACCGTGACTTACTAAATTACAGCCTCTGGCCCAATTTTCACCCTAATCACCATCATAATCCATAATTCACCAAATTGACATATACATGGTGCACGAAATTGTGATCCAATGGTGCCAACAACTTGTATGCACAATTGTAATCTCAACTCTTTTCACAACTTCACCAACTAACAACAATGCATTGGTCATCCAAGTAATAAACCTTACGTGAGTAAGGTCGATCCCACGGAGATTGTCGGCTTGAAGCAAGCTATGGTCATCTTGTAAATCTCAATCAGGCGGATTCAAATGGTTGTGAAGTTTAGATAATTAAAAGATAAATAAAACATAAATAAAGATAAAGATACCTATGTAAACTCATTGGTGGAAATTTCAGATAAGCGTATGGAGATGCTGTATCCTTTTTGAATATCTGCTTTCCTACTGCTTTCATCCAATCCTTCATACTCCTTTCTATGGCAAGCTATATGTGGGTGTCACCATTGTCAATGGCTACTTCCGTCCTCTCAGTGAAATGGTCCTCTATGGTTTCTGTTACGGCTAATCAACTGTCAGATTGCTTGTCTCGGATGAAAAATACCATGCACAGATATCTTATGGCTAATCAACTGTTGGTTCTCGATCGTGAAGGAATAGGATTTACTTTATCCTTTTACGTTTGAAGCTCGTCCACAGTCATCCCATCCCAGATCATACTCGAAATACCACAAACAAGGTTACACTTTTCGGATCTCAAGAATGTTGCCAATGGATTCTAGCCTATACCATGAAGACTCTAATCTCGAATTCAGATGCCCCATTGTCAGAGGGGAGTCGATGTGAATCATTGATTAGAAACCCAAGAGATATACATTCAAGCTTGTTTCATGTAGAACGGAAGTGGTTGTCAATTACGTATTCATAAGTGAGAATGGTGATGAGTGTCACATAATCATCACATTCATCATGTTCTTGTGTGCGAATGAATATCTTAGAATAAGAATAAGCATGAATTGAATAGAAGAACAATAGTACTTTGGATTAATACTCGAGGAACAGCAGAGCTCCACACCTTAATCTTTGATGTGTAGAAACTCCACCGTTGAAAATACATAAGTGAAAATAGGGTAGGCATGCTGAATGGCCAGCCTCCCAAAACATGAACAATGATCCAGAGATGTTCCAAAAGCTCCCTAGTACAATAGTAAAAAGTTCTATTTATACTAAACTAGTTACTAGGTTACAGAGATAAGTAAATGATGCAGAAATCTACTTCGGCCCACTTGGTGCGTGCTTGGGCTGATCATTAAAGCTTTCACGTGTAGAGGTCTTCCTTGGAGTTAAACGCCAGTTTGTAACTTGTTTCTGGCGTTTGACTCTAGCTTGTAACTTTTTCTGGCATTTAACGCCAGAATAGGCAGAAAGCTAGCGTTGAACGCCAGTTTGCGTCGTCTAAGCTCAAGCAAAGTATGGACGCTTATATATTGCTGGAAAGCCTGGATGTCTACTTTCCAATGCAATTAAGATCACACCATTTGGGTTTCTGTAGCTCCAAAATTCTATTTCGAGTGCAAGGAGGTCAGAATCCAACAGCATCAGCAGTCCTTTTTCAACCTCTGAATCAGAGTTTTGCTCAGGTCCCTCAATTTCAGCAAGAAAATACCTGAAATCATAGAAAAATATACAAACTCATAGTAAAGTCCAGAAATGAATTTTGCATAAAACTAATAAAATATACTAGAAAGTAGCTAAATCATACTAAAAACTACATAAAAATAATACCAAAAAGCGTATAAATATCCGCTCATCACAGCACCAAACTTAATGTTGCTTGTCCCCAAGCAAATGAAAAAAAATAAGATAAAAAGAAGAGAATATACAATGAATCTCACAATATCAATGAAACTTAGTCTCAATTAGATGAGCGGGCTAGTAGCTTTTGCTTCTAAACAGTTTTGGCATCTCGCTTTATCCTTTGAAATTCAGAATGATTGCATCTATAGGAACTCAGAATTTTAGATAGTGTTATTGATTCTCCTAGTTCAGTATGTTGATCTTGAACATAATGTTATTGATTCTCCTAGTTCAGTATGTTGATTCTTGAACATAGTTACTTTATGAGTCTTGGCCGTGGCCCTAAGCACTTTGTTTCCAGTATTACCACCGGATACATAAATACCACAGACGCATAACTGGGTGAACCTTTTCAGATTGTGACTCAGCTTTGCTAAAGTCCCCAGTTAGAGGTGTCCAGAGTTTTTAAGCACACTCTTTTTGCTTTGGATCATGACTTTAACCACTCAGTCTCAAGCTTTTCACTTGGACCTTTATGACACAAGCACATGGTTAGGGACAGCTTGATTTAGCCGCTTAGGCCTGTATTTTTTTTCTTGGCCCTCCTATCCATTAATGCTCAAAGCCTTGGATCCTTTTACCCTTGCCTTTTGGTTTAAAGGCTATTGGCTTTTTCTGCTTGCTTTTTCATTTTCTTTCTTTCTCTTTTTTTTTGCCACTTTTTTTTGCGAGCTTTCTTATTCACTGTTTTTTCTTGCTTCAAGAATCAATCTCATGATTTTTTAGATTATCAATAACATTTCTCTTAGCTTTTTGCTTCTGAACAGTTTTGGCATCTCACTTCATCCCTTGAAGTTTAGAATGATTGGCATCTATAGGAACTCAGAATTTAGATAGTGTTATTAATTCTCCTAGTTTAGTATGTTGATTCTTGAACACAGCTACTTTATGAGTCTTGGCCGTGGCCCTAAGCACTTTATTTTCCAGTATTACCACCGGATACATAAATGCCACAGACATATAACTGGGTGAACCTTTTCAGATTGTGACTCAGCCTTGCTAAAGTCCCCAATTATAGGTGTCCAGAGTTCTTAGGTACACTCTTTTAGATCACGACTTTAACCACTCAGTCTCAAGCTTTTCCCTTGGACCTGCATGCCACAAGCACATGGTTAGGGACAACTGGGTTCAGCCGCTTAAGCTAGGATTTTATTCCTTTAGGCCCTCCTATCCATTGATGTTCAAAGCCTTGGATCCTTTTTACCCTTGCCTTTTGGGTTTAAGGGCTATTGGCTTTTTCTTTTTCTTTTCTTCTCTCCTTTTTTTTCATTGCTTTTTTTTGCTTCAAGAATCAATTTTATGATTTTTCAGATTATCAATAACATTTTTCTTTGTCATCATTCTTTCAAGAGCCAACAGTTTTAACATTCATAAACAATAAGATAAAAAATATGCACTGTTTAAGCATTCATTCAGAAGACAAAAAGTGTTTCCACCACATATAAATAATTTGAATTTTCTTATTAAGAACTCGAAAAATTTGCCTCTTCATTCTAAAAATATCTGCTATTTTTTTCATGTCTAATGATGATGAGAAAAATAAATTATAGCTTACTTGGAGATGATAAAAATAAAAATACTAATTACTACTACTTATATGACTCCTAAGATATATTTCTAATAGCAGAAGTTATCACAAAATTAAGATTAGGACTCAACAACCTTTATTTTGGGAGATGGATGCTCCTTCAATTTGTGGGTTATCTGGACCTTCAAGAGAAAGCTTCTGGCGCTTCAGCTCCTGTAGTTCACGCCCTTGCTTCTCCTGTTCCTTAAGTAGTTTGCAGATCATACAATTTTGATTCTGCTATTCTTCCTTAAGTTGATCCATAGTTTCTTGCAGCTTGGTGACAGATGCTTCTAGGCAGGTCCAGTAGTCAATCTGAGGATTTCTGGGAGGAACTCTTGCACCCTCCTTTTGATGGAGTTTTCTTGTACTTGTTGTCCCTCCATTGACTTCATGGTGATTGGATGTTTGACTGGGATGAACTCATCTACTCCTATCTTCACCCCAGCCTCTTTACATAGTAGAGAAATCAAGTTGGGTAAGCCAATTTGGCGTCCCTGGAGTTCTTATTTGCAATTTTGTAGAGCTCACAAGAAATCAGTTGATGAACCTCCACTTCGTTTCCTTGCATAATACAATGGATCATCACTGCCTTCTTGATAGTGACTTCGGAGCGGTTCCTGGTAGGCAGTATGAAACGCCTAATGAAATCCAGCCAGCCCCTAGCAATTGGTTTGAGATCCTCTCTCTTGAGTTGATTTGGAACACCTTTTGTGCTAGTTGTCCACTTGGTTCTAGGGATGCATATGTCCTCTAGAATTGGTCAAGCGCTTATCATCACATACCATTCTCCTATTAAAGGATTCTGGATCATCTTGTAGTTGAGGTAGCTTGAAGACCTCTCTTATTTTATCAAGATGGAAGTAAATCATCTTCCCTCTGACCATGGTTCGAAAGGTATAGAAAGTGTTCCAGTCATTCTCTGCCTCTCTGTTTGTCACAGATTGAGTAGAATTCCTGAACCATGTTTTTATCCACCTTTGTCTCAAGATTAGCTAGAATTTCCCAGCCTCTGTTTCGAATATGCTCTTGGATCTCCAGATATTTGTCTTCTTTCAGATTAAATTTAACTTTCGGGATCACTGACCTTAGACCCATTATTTTGTGGTAATGGTCTGAATGTTCCTTGGTTAAGAACCTCTCTTGATTCCAAAGTAGTCTTAGATTATTCTCTTTTTTGCCTCTTGAAGTGGTTTGTTTTCCCTTAGAAGCCATGATCTTAGTGAGTCTTAGCTCAGTGATCACGCACAACACACCAAACTTAGAGGTTTTCTTGTCCTCAAGCAAAAGAAAGGAAAAGAGAGGAGAAGGAGGAGAGCCAAATTCAAATTGTGGAAGAGAGGGGTGGCCGAATGTTGATTTAAAAGGGAGGGGGTGTGTTCAAAATTTTTTGAAAAAGATATGATAGAAGATATGATTTGTAAAAAAAGATAATTATGATATGCAAAAGATGTAATTTTAAAATTGAAAAGATAAGAGAGAGTTTTTTAAAAAAAGATAAATCTAAATTTGAAAAGATAGTATGATGAGTTGAAAAAAAAAAGATTTGAAAAGATATTAGAAAGATATATGAATTTTGAAAAGATTTGAAAAGAAATTGGAAAGATATATGCATTTTGAAAAAAGATTTGAAAAGAAGAAAAGATTTTTAGGGTTAAGAGTTATTTTTTGAAATTTGAAATTAAAAGATGAGGATTTGTAATATGTTTATGCAAGAAATTATGGATGAAAACATAAAAAAAATAAAAAAATTGAGTTTGAAAATAAAACTACCTCCCCTCTAAGTTCCTGACGTTAAACGCCCAGGAGTTGCTTATTTTGGACATTTAACGCCCATTTACAGCTTGTTTTGGGCGTTTAATGCTCATTTGCTGCTTGTTTTGGGTGTTTAACGCCTAGCCAGGCTACCTGGCTGGGCGTTAAACGCCAGAAAGTCTTTATCACTGGGCATTTTTCTAAACGCCCAGCATGCTGCAGTTCTGGCGTTAAACACCCAGAATGGCTCCCATTCTGGCGTTTAACACCTAGAAAGATATCCTTATTGGCATTAGACGCCCAGAATGGTGCCCATTCTGGCGTATAACGCCCAAAAGTGCTTCTTACTGGTGTTTTCGTGCCAGTGAGCTTCTTTTCTCTGCTCTCTGCTCTGTGAACTCCTGTAAATGAGAATTAGTTCTGATGATAATTTATTAAACTCCTATAATTATTATTTAAATATCAAATAAACTATAGTAATGGCTGGGTTGCCTCCCAGCAAGCGCTTCTTTATTGCCTTTAGCTGGACCTTACTGAGCTTTAATCTAGTCTCAGTTTTGAGCATTCTTGCTCAAAATTGCTTTCAAGATAATATTTGACTCTCTGTCCATTAACAATGAACTTTTTGTCAGAATCAATATCCTGAAGCTCTACATATCTATATGGTGACATGCCTGTAATCACATATGGTCCTCTCCACTGGAATTTTAGTTTCCCAAGGAATAACCTGAGCCTAGAGTTAAACAGCAGAACCATTTGTCCTGGCTCAAAGACTCTGGATGACAGGTTCTTATCATGCTGTCTCTTTACTTTCTCCTTGTAAATTTGGGCATTTTTAAAAGTATTGAGTCTGAATTCCTCTAGCTCATTCAGCTGGAACAATCTTTTCTCTCCAGCTAATTTGGCATCAAGCTTTAGGAATCTGGTTGCCCAGTAGGCTTTATGCTCCAGTTTCACGGGTAGGTGACAGGCCTTCCCATACACAATCTGGTATGAAGAGGTTCCTATAGGAGTCTTGAATGCTGTTCTGTATGCCCATAGAGCATCTTCCAAGCTCTTTGCCAAATCCTTTCTACGGGCAATTACAGTCCGTTCCAAGATTCTTTTTAGTTCTCTATTAGAGACTTCAGCTTGTCCATTGGTCTGTGGATGATATGGAGTTGCCATCTTGTAGCTGATTTTATATCGAACCATGGCAGTATAAAGCTGTTTATTGCAGAAATGAGTGCCTCTATCACTGATTAGTGCTCTAGGGACACCAAATTTGCTAAAGATATGTTTCTGAAGGAACTTCAGTATTGTCTTAGTATCATTAGTGGGCGTTGCAATTGCCTCCACCAATTTAGATACATAGTCTACTGCAACCAGAATGTAAGTGTTTGAGTATGATGGTGGGAAAGGACCCATGAAGTCAATACCCTATACATCAAACAACTCAATCTCTAAGATCCCTTGTTGAGGCATGGTGTAACCATGAGGCAGATTACCAGCTCGCTGGCAACTGTCATAGTTACGTATAAACTCTCGGGAGTCTATATAGATTGTAGGCCAGTAGAAGCCACATTGGAGGACTTTGGTGGCTATTCGCTCATCTCCAAAATATCCTCCATATTGTGATCCATGGCAATGCCATAGGATCTTCTGCGCCTCTTCTCTAGGCATGCACCTACAGATTAGTCCGTCTGTGCATCTCTTAAAGAGATATGAATCTTACAGCTTTATAGTTTGCAATGTCTGCAAACCATGGCACTTCCTGAATAGTAAAGAGTTGCTCATCCGGAATGGTTTCAGAGATCTCAGTGAGGGGGAGAGACATCCATTCTACTGGTTCTATCCAGGATAGGTGATCTACTAATTGATTCTCTGTCCCTTTTCTGTCTTTTATTTCTATATCAAACTCTTACAAAAGCAGCACCCATCTTATGAGCCAGGGTTTTGAATCCTGCTTTGTAAGTAGATATTAAGAGCAATATGGTTAGTGTACACAATCACTTTTGATCTTACCAAATAGGGTCTGAACTTGTCAATAGCATAAACCACTGCAAGTAATTCCTTTTCTGTGGTTGTGTAATTTTTCTGCGCATCATTTAGAACACGGCTGGCATAGTAAATGACGTGCAGAAGCTTGTCATGCATCTGTCCCAATACTGCACCAATAGCATGGTCACTGGCATCACACATTAGTTCAAAGGGTAATATCCAGTCCGGTGCAGAAATGACAGGCGCTGTGACCATCTTAGCCTTTAGAGTCTCAAAGGTCTGCAAACACTCTGTGTCAAAGACAAATGGTGTATCAGCAGCTAGCAGGTTACTCAAAGGTTTTGCAATTTTTGAAAAATCATTTATAAACCTCCTGTAGAATCCTGCATGTCCCAGAAAACTTCTGATTGCCTTAACATTGGTGGGTGGTGGTAATTTTTTTATTACCTCCACCTTTGTTTGATCCACCTCTATGCCTTTGCTCGAAATTTTATGCCCAAGGACAATTCCTTCAATCACCATAAAGCGACATTTTTCCCAGTTTAAAACCAGGTTAGTCTCTTGGCATCTTTTCAGAACAAGTGCTAGATGATCAAGACAGGAACTGAATGAGTCTCCAAATACTGAGAAGTCATCCATGAAGACTTCCAAAAATTTTTCTACCATATCAGAGAAGATAGAGAGCATGCATCTCTGAAAGGTTGCTGGTGCATTACACAGACCAAATGGCATCTTCTGTAGGCAAATACTCCAGATGGACATGTGAATGCTGTTTTCTCCTGATCTTGGGGATCTACTGCAATTTAGTTGTAGCTTGAGTTGCCATCCAAAAAGCAGTAATAGTCATGACCTGCTAGCCTTTCTAGCATTTAGTCTATGAATAGTAAAGGAAAATGATCCTTTCTAGTGGCTGTATTGAGTCTTTTGTAGTCAATACACATACACCACCCTGTAACTATTCTTGTAGGAACCAGTTTATTTTTTTCATTATGAACCACTATCATGCCTCCCTTTTTGGGTACAACTTGGACAGGGCTCACCCAGGGGCTATCAGAAATGGGATAAATAATCCCAACCTCTAGTAATTTAGTGACCTCTTTCTGCACTACCTCCTTCATGGCTGGATTCAGCCGCCTTTGTGGTTGAACCACTGGTTTGGCATTATCATCCAATAGGATCTTGTGCATGTATCTGGCTGGGATAATGCCCTTGAGATCACTAATGGACCACCAAAGAGCTGTCTTGTGTGTCCTTAGCACCTAAATGAGTGCTTTCTCTTCCTGTGGCTCTAAGGCAGAGCTTATGATTACAGGAAAAGTTTACCTTCTCCCAAAAAAGCATATTTTAAGGATGGTGGTAGTGGTTTGAGCTCGGGTTTAAGAGGTTTCTCCTCTTCCTGAGGAATTTTCAGAGGTTCTTTTATTTCCTCTGGTTCCTCTAGATCAAGCTGAACATCTTTAAAGATATCCTCTAGCTCTGATTTAAGACTCTCAGCCATACTGATCTCCTATACCAGGGAGTCAATAATATCAACACACATGCAGTCTTTTGATGTGTCTGGGTGCTTCATTGCTTCAATAGCGTTCAACCTAAACTCATCCTCATTGACTTTCAGGGTTACTTCCCCTTTTTGGATGTCAATGAGGGTTCGTCCAGTTGCTAGGAAAGGTCTTCCTAGAATGAGAGTTGCACTCTTGTGATCCTCTATTTCCAGCACTACAAAGTCAGTGGGAAAGGCGAATGGCCCAACTGTGACAATCATGTCTTCAATCACGCTTGATGGGTATTTAATGGAGCCATCAGCAAGTTGAAGACATATCCTGGTTGGTTTGACCTCATCAGTCAAGCCAAGCTTTCTGATAGTAGATGCAAGGATTAGGTTGATACTTGCCCCAAGATCACATAGAGCTGTCTTGGTACAGGTACCCTCTAATGTGCATGGTATCATAAAGCTACCAGGATCCTTAAGCTTCTCTAGTAAGCTCTTTAAAATGATTGCACTGCATTCTTCAGTGGAAAAAATTTTTCAGTTTCTTTCCAGTCCTTCTTATGACTTAAGATCTCTTTCATGAACTTAGCATAAGAGGGTATTTGCTCAAGTGCCTCTGCAAACGGAATCTTGATTTCAAGAGTCCTGATATAGTCTGCAAAGTGGGAAAATTATTTATCCTATTCCGCTTGGCAGAGTTTCTGAGGATAAGGTATTTTCGCTTTGTATTCTTCAACCTTGGTTGCTGCAGGTTCATTTCCTACAGAGGTAGGTTGAGAAGCCTTCTTGAGGGAGTTATTATCAGCACTTGCAAGTGTCTGACCCCTCATAGGCATTTGAAGGCGAGGATTGTGGGCTGGATTGGCGTTTAACGCTAGATTCCCTCCCTTTTCTGGCGTTTAAACGCTAAAACTGAACATAGGTTGGGCGTTTAACGCTACTTTTACTCCCTTTTCTGGCGTTTGAACGCCAGAATCATTCCTCTCTGGGCTCTTACTGTCCTCAGAGGGATTTTGGGTAGCTGTTTGCTCATCCTCTATTATTTGTCCTTTTTTTGGCTTTCTGCTGCTTTGAGCTGAGGTATTCAATATTTTTCCACTCCTTAACTGAACTGCTTGGCACTATTCTGTTATCTGTTTTGATAACTGCTGTCTTATCTGGTCAAGTTGTGCTTCCATGTTCCTATTAGCATCCTTAGTGTCTTGTAACATCTCTTTAAATTCTGCCAACTGTTCTATCAGATAACATAAATGCTAATTGATTTCAGCAACTTGTTCTAGAGGACTAAGTTCAGTGGACCATGCCTTAGCCTCTTCTTTTATGGAGGACTTACTACTTAAGTACAGATGTTGATTTTTAGCAACTGTATCAATGAGCTCTCGAGCCTCTTCAATTATTTTTCTCTTGTGGATAGATCCACCAGCTGAGTGGTCTAGAGATATCTGAGCTTTTGCTGTAAGCCCATAGTAGAAGATGTCTAACTACACCCATTCTGAAAACATTTCAAAGGGGCATTTCCTTAGCATCTCTCTGTACCTCTCCCAGGCGTTGTAAAAGGATTCGTTATCCTCTTGTTTAAAGCCTTGGATGTCCAGCCTTAGCTGTGTCATCCTCTTAGGAGGGAAATATTGATTCAGGAATTTGTCTGACAAATGTTTCCATGTTCTTATGCTAGCTTTAGGTTGGTTATTTAACCACCTCTTAGCTTGGTCTTTTACAGCAAATGGAAACAGTAATAATCTGTAGACATCCTGATCTACTTCCTTATCATGTACTGTGTCAGCAATTTATAAGAACTGTGCCAGAAACTCAGTAGTTCTTCCTGTGGAAGACCAGAATACTGGCAATTTTACAGCACCATGATAATGAGCTGAGGATTCAACTCAAAACTACTGACTCCGATGGAGGGTATATAGATACTACTCCCATATGAAGCAGTAGTGGGGTTAGCATATGACCCCAGAGTCCTTCTGGACTGTTCATTTCCACTTAGGTCCATGATGGAGAAAGGGAGATGATGTGGATTTATTTTATTATATTTATTTAATTTTTTTTCAAAAAATAAAATAAAATAAAAAAAACTAAATGAAATAAAAAAGATTTGAAAATATTTTATAAGGATTTTTGAAAAAGTTAAGAGAGAGAAAGTGGTTAGGATATTTTTGAAAAAGATATGATTTTTAAAAATCTTAAAAGGATATGATTTAAAAAATTTTGACCAAGTCAACCCAAGGGATTCGAAAATTATGAGAAATTAAAGGAAAATATATTTTCTTTTAATTTTTGAATTTTATTATGAAAGAGAAAAACACACAAAAGACACAAGACTTAAAACTTTTAGATCCAATGCTCCCTGTTTTCGAAAATTTTGGAGGGAAAACACCAAGGCACACCAAACTTAAAAATTTTAAGATCAAAACACAAAGAAGACTCAAGAATACCTTGAAAACTCACAAGAACAACAAGAACAAAAGAAAGAACACCAAACTTAAAATTTTTAGCAAACCAAAATAAAATTTTCGAAAACTAAACAAAAATTAACAAGAGAACACCAAACTTAAAATTTGGCACAAGATTTAATCAAAGAAAAATTATTTTTGAAAAAGTTTAAAATGGAAGATACCCAATTACCAAGAACACAAGCACAACGCTCTAGGCAACTGAGCTATAAATTTAACGTGTTTTAAAAAAGTATTTTTAATATATATAAATTTTTGAATACTGAAAATTTGAAAATACACAAGAAAAACAAGAAAAGACACAAAACAAGACAAACTAAAGATCAAACAAGAAAAATAGCAAGAACAACTTGAAGATCAAGCAAGAACAATGAACACAAACTTGACAATTTAAAGGAAAATAAAACATGCAATTGAAACCAAACTTAAGATATGAAACTAAACTCAAACAAAAGACTCAAAGAAAAATTAAAAACTAATGAAGAAAAATAATATTTTTGAAATATTTTTAAAAGGAATAATAAAAGATGCAATCCTAGTGACTCTAAACCAAAAAGACAAAATATTCCTAATCTAGGTAACAAGATAAACCGTCAATTGTTCAAACTCGAATAATCCCCGACAATGGCGCCAAAAACTTGGTGCACAAAAATTACACTCACACTATGTAATTCCGCACAACTAACCAGCAAGTGCACTGGGTCGTCCAAGTAATACCTTACGTGAGTAAGGGTCGATCCCACGGAGATTGTCGGCTTGAAGCAAGATATGGTTATCTTATTATTCTTAGTCATGATATCAATAAGGGTTCTTAGTTTTAATTGTGAAAAGTGAAAGAGCATGAAATGAATACTTGTTACGCAGTAATGGAGAATGGGTTGGAGTTTTGGAGATGCTCTGTCCTTTGAATTTCTACTTTCCCACTGTCTTCTTCTTCACGCACGCAAGGCTTCTTCCATGGCAAGCTGTATGTTGGTGGATCACCGTTGTCAATGGCTACCAGCCGTTCTCTCAGTGAAAATGGTCCATGTACATGGCTAATCATCGGTCGGTTCTCACTTGTGTTGGAATAGGATCTAGTGATCCTTTTGCGTCTGTCACTACTCCCGACATTCGTGAGTTTAAAGCTCGTTACAGTCATCCCTTCCCAAATCCTACTCGAAATACCACGGACAAGGTTTAGACTTTTTGGATCTCAGGAATGCCGCCAATTGATTCTATCTTATACCACGAAGATTCTGATCTCACGGATTTGAGTGCTCTGTTGTCAGGAGAGGCAGTCAAACTCGTGAGCCAGAAACCCAAGAGATAAACATTCAATCTAAGGTAGATCGAAAGGGGTTGTTAGACATGCGTTCATAGGTTGAAAATGGTGATGAGTGTCACGGATCATCACATTCATCATGTTGAAGTGCGAACGGATATTTTAGAATAGAAACAAGCGTGATTGAATGGAAAATAGAAATGATTGCATTAATTCATCGAGACACAGCAGAGCTCCTCACCCCCAACCATGGGGTTTAGAGACTCATGCTGTAGAAGATACAAATTCAGATGTAAAATGTCACGAGGTACAAAATAAATCTCTAAAAGTAGTTTTTATACTCAACTAGTAACCTATGTTTACAGAAAATGAGTAAACTAAGATAGATAGTGCAGAAATCCACTTCCGGGCCACATGGTGTGTGATTGGGCTGAGAATTGAAGCTTTCACGTGTAGAGGTCTTCCTTGGAGTTAAACGCCAGTTTGTAACTTGTTTCTGGCGTTTGACTCTAGCTTGCAACTTGTTTCTGGCGTTTAACGCCAGAATATGGCAGAAAGCTAGCGTTGAACGCCAGTTTGCGTCGTCTAAAATGGGGCAAAGTATAGACTATTATATATTGCTGGAAAGCCCTGGATGTCTACTTTCCAAAGCAATTGAGAGCGTGCCATTTGGACTTCTGTAGCTCCAAAAATTCTATTTCGAGTGTAGGGAGGTCAGAATCCAACAGCATCTACAGTCCTTCTTCAGCCTCTGAATCAGATTTTTGCTCAGGTCCCTCAATTTCAGCCAGAAAAAACCTGAAATCATAGAAAAACACATAAACTCATAGTAAAGTCTAGAAATGTGAATTTTGCATAAAAACTAATAAAAATATACTAGAAAGTAGCTAAATCATACTAAAAACTATATAAAAACAATACCAAAAAGCGTATAAATTATCCGCTCATCAACATACAACCCATTTCAATCAAATGCACACACACACATACTCATTCATTTACTAATCATAACATTAACCAATTTAATCCACACTTTTCCTAAAGTTAATTAACCTAGGAATTCATATAACTCTACTTAATGCCTACTTGAAACTCAAACCCGTATGTTAATGACGACAGTTTACCCAACAATTAGATTTCCTTCCTAATAACACCGAAGCTCGACCAATCCTCCTCCGATCAAGAGGTCCATGATCAATCCAAGCATCAAAATTACAATATCTCAATACCCACATAACTGAAAATGCAAATTACTAAAGGAAAGGGAATTTGGAAAAAATCTTAGAGTTCTTTACCATTTTGTTTGAACAAAAAATGAAGAGAATTCTGAGACGAGCACTTGGCCATAAATGGCTCATCAATTGGAGCTCTAGATCAAGAGTTATGGAGGTTTGAAGGTATGGTGGTTAGGGTTTCTCTTCTCTCTTTTATCTCTTCTCTCTAACAGTGTTTCACAGTAAATAGGGAGAATGATGCTGAACTTTCATTAAGTGTGGGTACATATATGTGTGGGCTTGGGCCCGGTATGGCCCAATTTTATTTTCTTAGCCCATTGGCCTAATTTTGGATCAAAACCTTTAAGATAAATATTTTAATTCATATCCTAAATATTTTATTTTTTCCAAATTATAAATTGTAATTTCTTAAACTTTTTTCTCATATTTAATTAATTAATTAATTAATTATTATTTTTTGGATTTTACACGACTTGTCTCAAAGAAGTCCAATAATTAAATGGAAGGTTAGCAACCTTATCAAAATTCTAGGCAGGATCAGGTCTGAAGTCTCTACCCCTGTTTTCAATACTCAAGAAAGGGAGCCGATTTGAATGGACTCAACAATGTGAACAAAGCCTTTCAAGACTTCAAAATTTTTTTGAGTCAACCACTAATCCTCACCCGACCAATTCAAAGGGAAGAGCTCATATTGTACTTGGTAGTTGCGAGTAGGGCCATAGCCTCTGCTCTCGTCTGGGAAAATGAGAACGGATATCAATCGATCTACTTTGTTAGCAAGGCCCTACAAGGAACAGAAAATAAATTATCAGAAGATAGAAAAGTTCGCATATGCCCTTGTCATCACTTCGAGAAGGCTCTGATCTTATTTCTAGGATCACACCATAAAAGTCCAAACTAATTAACCCATGAACCATATCCTCCAAAAGACGGATATTGCAGGTTGGATGCTACAATGGGTGATAGAGTTGTCTGAATTTGACCTAAGATATGAAACTCAGATAACAATTAAATCCCAATATCTGACTGACTTTGTGCCTAAATATACTGATATCCAGGGAAGCCTAACAACCTCAAATTTTATATGTGGATGGATCATCCAATAAAACTGGTAATGGAGTGGGAGTCATTTTGGAGAATGAGAAAGGAACTCGAATAGAACTTTCCTTAAAATTTGAGTTTTCAGCCTCTAACAATCAAGCAGAATACGAAGCCTTACTTGTTGGCTTGTGGCTAGCCAAAGAAGTCAGGGCAATAAAGTTGATTGTTTTTAGTGATTCTCAAGTAATAACTTCTCAAGTCAATGATACATATTAGGCTAAAGATCCCAACATGAAGAGGTACTTAGAAGAAACATTATAACAATTAGCTCAATTCTTGAAAGCAAAAGTCCACCATATAGCTTGGAATTTAATATCCGAGCTGATGCCCTCTCCAATTCGGCCAGCACCAAGCTAGGGGGCAACAATAGCGGTTTGATCCAGGAAGCTCTCAACACACCATTAGCCGCCAAAGAGGTCAAAAAGTTAGGTACAATGGCTATCTCCAACCTAAGTCTAGGTTGGATGACCTGCATGATCGAAAAAGGGAAGCAAGAAGGCTAATAAGGGAAGCACAAAACTACACTTTAATTCACAATGTTCTCTATAGAAGAAGAATATCTACACCTCTATTAAAGTGCGTCCTGACCTCCAAGACTAATGAAGTTTTAGAGAAAGTCCACAGTAGCATATGCGGAAACTACCTAGAAGCACAGTTACTAGCTAAGAAAGTGATCTGGGTTGGCTTCTGTTGGTTGACCTTACAAAGGGAGGTAGTCGACTTCGTTAAAAAGTGTCTGCCTTGTCAAAAGCATGCCAACTTCCATGTGGCACCTCTAGAAGAGCTTATTAGTATCATCTCGCCTTGGCCATTTGCAAAATAAAACTTAGATCTTCTCAGTCCATTCCCACACGCACCTGGACAAGTAAAGTACCTCATAGTGGGTATTGATTATTTTACTAAATGGATCAAGGTGAAACCTCTAGTAACTACCACAGCTCAAAGAAGTCGAAAATTTTTCTACAAGAACATTGTCACCCGGTTTGGAGTTTCACACTCCATTACTACGGGCAATGAAACTCAGTTCACTAAATTAGCCTTCAGAAGCTTATGGCAAGCCTTAAAATTAAGCACCAATTTATGTTAGTAGAACACTCCCAGGCCAATGAACAAGCAAAAGCTGCGAATAAAGTCGTGTTAGCTGGGTTAAGATGCCAACTACAAGACGCAAAGGGAGCATGGGCAGATAAGCTCCCTCAAGTCTTGTGGGCATATCGGACAACACCCCACTCACCAATTGGAGAATCTCTTTTCTGATTTGTTAGCGTCATAAAAGCTATGATACCTATAGAAGTCAATGAAGAATCTCTAAGATTTAGATTCCAAGTAGAAAATGTCTGAGCTCAAAAGGAAGAACTTGATCTCCTTCCAAAAATCCGAGAACAAGCTCGGATAAAGGAGGAAGCACTGAAATAAAGAATGGCCTTAAGGTATAACAAGAAAGTCATCAAAAGAAGTTTTGCCAAAAACGACCTCATATTAATCCAAATTATAACAACCCAATTTTCAGTATGTCTAGATCATAGCGGAAACTGAGTGCTACCAACTTGTTTTCCTAATTATTATCTATTGTTTACTATATGAGCCTGCTTCGTTGTTAAAAGGTAGTTATTTTGTGAGGTACTTTTTTTTAAACATTTATATTAATAAACATAATCATTCATAATCAATTCACAAATAATAGCAGGTAAAACAATTATAAATAACCACACTTATATACATCTCAAGTAGTTAATAACATTTAGTTATCCAACATTTATTAGAGTATAAATCTTAGTTATAACATCGCTAGAAACAGCTAGATAATAACTATATATATATATATATATATATATATATATATATATATATATATATATATATATATATATCCCATGCCCTGACCTATTCACAAAATCCTTAAGCTGACATCTAGGCTAGCCTAGACTCTATACTCACCTAAACCCTATAAACTACAAAAGTGAGGAAAAGTATGTTCTAAGTCTTCAAAACTTGGGTCAAGTTGAACATCATCATAAGGCGGAATATCTCCTATAACTTCTCTGCATGATCATGCTTTGTCATGGGACAACTCAATGCCACTCCATCAAGTAGCTACATATTTGGAACCTCGTACGGAGAATTTGAGTTAAGGTTTGTAGATAAATGGGCTATAGACATTAGCTGGTCTTACGTCATATACATATAAATAGAGAACAAAATTTTCCCTAAACTCAAAAGACTACCTAGAGTAGAATCCTCCTTACAGAACAATCATTAGCAGATTATGGAAGGGTACTCGTTCTATCCGAAGGGGGAGAGAAGGGGTAAGAACTAGAAAGTTCTTAGTAGAGTCGGGCTAATTAATCATGTTAATCAGCTCTGTCTTGTTTGTTAGACAGTAATACATTTCACAGTAGATAGAGGAAAGCAAAGAAATAAGATATATAGAAGAACAAAGAAAATAAAAAGCAGAATACAAGCAAAAAATACAAATAAAGCACAACACAGAGAATACGCAACAAGAAATAATACACACACAGGATTGATGCATGTCTAGTCCTAGTGCAGGTAATGAGCTCATCTATCGATTTCTACCTACTCCCGACATAATCTGAAGCAGCTAAAATGGGTATGGCTTTCCTGTTGGCAAGACCTATTGCATTCATCAAATTGCCCTTCTACCTTGTAAGGTGGCATTGAGCCTGTATTTGCCGACACACCCTCTGTATGTAGGAAATTGCCCTTGTACTTTACAAGAATGGAACAGGCGGTCATGATACCTCTGTAGGCAAAAAATAGCCCCTTTGCTTACAGGAATATATTATGGATTAGTATCACAGGAAAGTGTTTTGTGGTCGTACCATTATCTATCTGACTGCCTCAATGCAGGAGATGAAGATACATGAGATGAACATAATATAGTTGATTTACTCTTGATTCTCTTTCTCTTTGCCTCTTTGTTCAATTCTTGTTTCTATTTTTATCATTTGCATATATAGCTTATGTCAATTTCGGTATGAATAATAAGCTTATTCCAAGCAAAGGTTCATTAAGTCTATGCTAAACCAGTTTGACATTTGATATAATACCTAATCCTAACGCAAATCAAACACAAACTATATTGTTCCTAAATCGCTTCCCTAACCGACATTGTCTTTACCATTAAACCTTTACTGACATTTTCTTCGGTTTTTATCTTTTCTTCAACATTTTATCTTTTTTTTTTATCTTCTCCTCACTAATATGTCCTTACCACTTTCTAAGTGTTTTATGAAGGTATTTATGACATTCTGAACTTAAAGTTATCTCTCTAAGACTTTTAGAAAAAAATTCCTTTTCGCCATTATTTTCATATTTTTAATAAAATAATATTATTAATAAAATAATAATATTTAATAGTTTATTATTAAATGATTTTTAATAATATTTTATTATGAATTTTTGAAAATGATATTTTTTACCCAAAATTTTATTAAATGATATTTTGACCCCTTAACATTTGATATTTATAGTTTAACCCCTTAAACTTTTAGTATTTATACTTTTCTCCCTCAAAACATAAAAATATTTGCACTTTTACCCCTAACAAAATCAAAGAGCTTTTCTTGAGTATCCTTGAGCATATTCAAAGTGTTCTTCATGATCTTCGTAAATTCTTCAATTCTTTCTTTAATTCTGACCCGTTTTTCAGTCTTTTCGGAAACTGATTTTTTCTAAAATTCAAAATAAAATTGCTGCTAACGTTAGCCCATATTTTTCACTTGATTTCAACACAATTTCATGACTAATTTGAGGGTTAGGGTTTCGGTTTCTAGCTGCTCCAAGAACACAAATTCATAGCTTGAATATCACCAAATTTCATCAAATTTTCACCAAAATTTGAAAAAGAATCACTCATATAAACAATCAATTTCAAGCATAACTAAACCATACAACAATCACACAACTTAAACACAATTAATCCAGATTAATTTCACCAAATCTTACCTTGATTTGCAGCTCCTAATTCGGCTATCCTTTAAAGTATTCCTAGAGCACTTTTTCCTCCTAAATCACATCAAGAACAACTTTAAATCCTTAAAACCTTAACTGAACAAATCTTTATCAACATGTTAGGAAGGGATTCCTCACCTTAAACTTGCTGGAAATGGAAGATTCTTAACTCACAAGTCGAGTTAAGCAAGATATCTATGGAAGAACATCAAGAAAACACATGTTTATGCATGGTTCCTTGAAATCGAAGCAAAGAGGGAGGGAGAACAGCCATCTCACCTGATTTTGATCCAAGAAAAGTCACATGATTTTAAAGATAAAGAAGAGAGGATCACTTTAATCGGTTTGGAATTTCGATTTGAGTTTTGGTTTGGAAGAAATCAAAATTTGATTTTCTATGTGTTTAAAGTTTTCTCTTTTTTCTTGATGAATTGGATAGTTAAAGAGGTGGTTGAAAAATATCTCAGGTGTGTATAATTACTAAAACTAAATGTATTAGAATACACACTTAACAACACATCTAGAGATTAATATCTGAGCTACTAGTATAGATGACATTAGTAACATGATTAACATGAGAACAGAAGATATATGATGAGGCATTAGCATTGGTAAAGTGATCAGAGAGTGCTGGTGTTAACATGCACCAGTAGATTGTGAGACTGGTTAAACTTATCTCTTGTTTTTAACTAAAGCAGATTAAATAATATTATAATATTACTCAAGAAGCTCTAATATTAATATAATAATAATATTATATTATTATTTTTTCTCTCATGTATTGAATACGGCTTGTCACTATCGTGCCTGTTCAGCCGCTTTTCTATTGTTTTTTAAGAAATTAAATTTTATCTTTTTGTTAATATATTATTCACCTTTTAAATTTATTGGATAAGTATTTTTTTATTATTTCAAATTTAATGTAGTATTATTTATATATATGATAGTTTGGTTGAAATTAAAATTACCATAAAAAACACTGAAATTGCTAAATTATAAACGCACACAACAAAGATATGTATATATATTATTGGAAATAGATATGGTTCATAAAATAACGATAAAAATGTTATCCAAATTTAAAAAGAGTATATATAAACCAAAATGCATGTTACTTATTTCAAAAGGTTAATTATGGGTAAAAATAATGGATATTCATGTTTGTCTTCATCCTTTTTAAGTGGTAGGCCAAAATATGGATCTAAATCTGAACAGGCCTTCATTTTCCTACAAATAGTCGAAGGATAGAAGAAATGAATATGCTTATTTTTTTATTTTTAAATATCAAACTATAAGAAAATTAATAAAAAAGGAGAATATAAAAATGGTGTACCTAGAAAAAATCCTTCATAATTTATGATACATCTCCTTATCAATAATTTCTTGCGTCTTGAGAAACTGTCAGAATTTTTTACCATAAAAATAACTATATAAACGCTTCAGGTATATTCAATTAAATTAATTTTTTATTATAGAGAAAAATTCAATTTAAACCTATAGAATTGAGATATCTTGTTTTGCATTGAATTTTCTGAAAGGACAACAAAAATTATTATAATTCGTGAGTTATTATTGACAAAATGTAAGTTAAATAATATTACATCTAATTTGTTAGGTATTTTTTAATAACAATTACCTGCAATGATATTGTTTTGTACCGAAATGAGTTAGTTGTATTCTTCTGAGTTCATGGCTAAAAAAAAGTTAAACTTTTAACATAATTGGTATATAGGTCGAAATAGACGATTTTATTTATTATATACTAAAAGTCTATTGCATTACTTTTGATTCTTTTGATCCAATAATTCTCTTTTTATCATACTCTATAACTGAGTCTTGTCTGCTTTAAATATACCTCCACAACCAATAGAATAAATTTTCAGTGGATAAACCTGATTCAATTTCACGTGTGAGTAATAACATTAAAGTAAAAATATGTATCATCAATGCAATTGTCACTATCATTAATATTGTAATATTTACTTTATTGTCAATTGGTCTCATTAATGCAATTGATTGCTCATCTCTCCATGTACTCCATAACAATTGAAATTCTTCTTCCTGTAATGTATTAAACCAAATATGTATCACAATATATTTCAATAGTGTTTTATATGTTACTTTGGAATAAGTAATGATACATCTCAAATAAGACATACTTGTACTTTTTATTGGTTGCTAAAATTTAATTTTTAAAATTTTTTCTAAAGTCATGAAATTGATATCAACATTTAAAGAAGTTAAATTTTAAATTCTTTTCAAAGTAAATATAAACATTGCATACCATAATTCCATAAAAAATCAATATTGATATATTCAATGATGTTTCATAAAATTTCTATAATTTATGTGAATCTTAGTCGGTGTGTACCTGTTGGGTAAAGGAGATGTTTAAGTTCATTTCTCTTATCTCTTGACGTATCCTGATGAGCTCATGTGATATCAATTTATCTGTTAAGACAATTAAGATAAGAGTCCCTCTACAGAGACAATGAGATATCTATACAATATGTATAATGGACTATTTGTTTGACCCAATTTAATTTAAAAACACAAATTAACCCTTATTTATCCTAATCTCAAATGGTCTATTTAGTTTTGTGTTATTAACCACCAATTTACCTCTAATTTAAATTTATCCATCACTAATCCTTTTGCACCCACCGTTTCCCTAGTCCCCCGAAACCACCCCCTTTTTTGCTCCGCAAAACCCTCCATCCCCACCCCGACGTGTGCGTTGCAAGCTGCATCCTGCCGCTGCGAAACGGGGCCTCTGCTCGCCTACTCCTGTCGCGGGAAGGAATTACTTCACACCTGAAGCGGATGAACATCCGACCTTTGCGGCACCGCTTGAACTAGAACAGTGATCATCACCCACACAAACGGTAGAACCCAACCTCCTAATCCAACCATCCACGCGTATAGTAATTGTGAGAATCCAGTTATACGAAGACAAGAACATCCGGCATTTGTGGATAATCATGTAAGAAATAAGTGGTATCATATACGCAGGATGACTATCTATTTTGTTTAATAAATTAACCATCCAGATATATACTAAAACGAACATCTGGTTATGGTCTTGGTTGGAGTTGCTGCGATGGTTGCTGCGGTGCAGCAAGAATAACGCACACAAACGTAATGTACCGGTGGTGGGTGGCCTTTGCACACGGCAGAGAAAAAGGTGCTAGTTGGAGTTGCTACGATGGTGCGGTGCGGCGAGAACAACGCACACGATCGGAAGGCAATGGTGGTGGGTGACCTCTGTGTACGGCGGGAAAAACTGAGAAAAAGGAAGAGAGAAGGTAAGACCGTATAGAGAGAAGGTCTATGTATTGGTTTAACTGATTGCAATACTAATTTGTTTCAAATTTAAAATTAGAAACTATTTAAAAATTAATTAATTGACTATGATTTGATTTTAATTACAATTTAATTCTTATTGTACACATTGTACAATACATACATTGGTTCCTGATACTTTCTCTCAAGACAATTAAGAATACAAAAATATGTTTAAAAAATAGTTTATTTGTTATATTGTAATGTATTTTTGTTTTTTTGTGTTTACGTTGATATTTCTCATGTTATTAAATTTTTTTTACGATTTTTTTATCATCAAAGATTTCTTATCTACTTAATATTATTAAATTAAAATATATTTTTTAATAAAAAATAATGTCAGGTGTTTTATGATTATTGTCATGGGCTAATATAATAGCATCTTTTAATAGTTGGTTATGAAATTAGTTATTTGATAAATGTCTTTAGTTTGAGAATTTGGAAGTTGTTTATCCATTGGCTTATAACATTTAATATAATAATTAGACTTTTTTTAAATTACGTCATCTTTTACCGTTACTAAATTTTATTATTGGTTAATTTTTTAATTGGACAAAAAATTTATAATAAAAAGAGCTAATTTTTATTTATACAGTACTTTTTTAAATACAGGGGATAAAAAATAATATCTTTTGTACTTTTTCTAACCGTTGTATTTGTATATAAGGTAGATATATCCTAATTTTATTTTTAATTTTTTAAAAATATATATCATTACCAAAGTTCTAAAATATGAGAATATAGAGAATTTAAAAAATTAAATTAAAGTATTGTTAAAAAATTTAATGTTACATTGATTTATTACATGAATATATAACTTTTATTTTAATTATAAAATCATTATGATAAACTTTAATATAAGAGTACTATTTAATGTCTTATCAAATTTTGTGTATTGTGTTGGATCAATGGATTGATTTGGGAGTGGTTGAGAGGTTTTAAAAATTATCTTATATAAAATAGTATTTATATATGAAGGGATTTCATTTATTTTTTTAACAAAGGCATATTCTTTTGTTTTTAATTCTTTAACTCATATAGCATGGAATTGAAATATCAATATAATTTTTTGTAATAAATTTATAATAAATAGAAGCATGAGTTGAAAAGTACCCATTAGCTTATTTTTTTATAAGTTATAGTAATAAATTTATTTTTTTTTACAGTTTTTATTTTGTAAGATATATCAATCTATTCAAATTTAAAAATATACACAAAAAGAAATTAGAGATGTATGTTTTGTGCCCTTTATTCTATTTGTTATTATTAGTCTTATGAGAATTTTTTTATTTTATTTTTTTAAAATATTTATAATTGAATTTATAATCGTATTTGTTAAATAATATAAACATATAAATATTATATATTACATTATTTTGATGTGATCGTTACTATTTATCATTTCTCTTTAATATTAATTTTGTATTATTTGTTGTTAGTCTTACATGACATTATTTTTTTATTCTTTTTAAATATAAATATAAATATATAAATATTATATATTACGTTATATATTATATTGTAGGATGAAAATAAAATATTAAAAAATATTATTATTATTTTGACCATTAAATTTATTTTTTTAAAATTATTTTCATGAATAAATGATGTCTGAAAAAGTTGGATAGTAAATTCTTAATGTTAACTTTATAACTTTATATATTGTTTGATGTGTTGTTTGATTAAGAAATATGCTGTAGTGTATGTATAATCTCGCATGTAAAATTAAATAATAATGCTCAAATACATAAAATAAATTATGTATAGTAATATTAATTTGATTAATTTTGTTACAGAAAATCAATGATAGAATACCAACCAATTATGTTATTTTGATTTCTGTTATTTGTGTCAGTTCTATTGTCATGAGCTTCCATTCCTGTATTTTTTAAAAGTAAAATATAATTATTAAGAACTAGAAAATTAGTTATCGTGATACTTGCATCAATCTAATGATGGGTGGTAGCTCTAGCCATTTGTCTAACGATAGTCAATTGAGCTATCCTGTGTTTGTAGTTAATTGAGTACCTCCACTTGTGTTTGGCATTGGAGTTGGAATTGGAGTTGTATCAGTTGATATGGCAGCTTGTTTTCCTTATCAAATTATCTCCCAATAAGTTGCACATCTAGGTGTTGTCTTTGTTCTTCGGTCTTGTTTTGTCTTTTTCGCCTAGCATATTTTGTCCAAGTGAGTCGACATTGACGTGACTGTTGATTTCGTTAAGTTTCTATTTCTATTTGTGACAGCAATATATAGAGAAAAACGTTTGCGAATCCAAGATTGAGAGTAAAAAAGTAATTTAATTCTCTTGAGGGTTAAGTACGATTGAATGTGGAACATTATTTTATTGAAAAGTAAGTTGGTTTTTAAATTAAGTACGTAGTAGCAGTTTTTTTATTGGAAATAAATCAGTTTTAAAATATGTCGTGGGTTGAAAGTGAATCAGTTTGATATTCTGTCATGGGTAAATTCTTCTTTTGATAAAAAAATAATAAAAAAATGAAGGACTTAGTAACGGTTTGTTATATTGAATTCAGTGTTTAACAAAAAAAAAGAAACGGGATAAAATAGGAAGAAAAAAATTAGATACCAAATTTTTTTATCCCCATTATACATTGGTATAACCCATTATATATTGGTATAGATTTAATTGAGGAGTACACTTTTATATGTAATTTTTTTAAAGATAAACTATAGACATAAGAAATATGTAAATCAAGTGTTGTAAATTTAATTATTCCAATGACTTTAGTTAATGTTGATTTATTTTTCTTAATAATTTAAATACTATTGTATTCTCAGCCCATTAAAATAACTATAAATAAAATAATTATATTATATACTATTAGTTATTGTACTATAATTATATATTGATCACGTATATACTATTGTATTATGGGCTATTATATATAAAAAATACTAATTAAAAATAATAAATAATTAATATTTTATTGACATGATCTTATTTATATCTTAATAATTTTTAAAAAATATCATGAAAATTTAAAGATAAAAATATAATTAATAAATTTAATCTCAAAATATCATATATCTTGAGTACGTAGTGTCAGTTTTTTTATTAAAAGTGAATCAGTTTTTAAACTCAATTGTGGATAAACCCATTTTTTAATAAAAAAGAAATAGGGTAAAAGAGGAAGAAATAATTGGATACCAAACTTTTGTATCCCCATTATATATTGGTATAGATACATAGCATAAGTACCAAATACAACATCCCCAAAATAAAAGTTCGCTTGCATAGGAAGTCTCCAGATGCTCAAAGAGGTGCCTCTCAACCTGCATCTGAAAAACAATAATATATGTATGGAATGAGAACCGGAGGTTCTCAGCATGGTTAAGATGCCCACATACATAATATATAAGGTCCCGGAAAAGCCAGAAGCTTTCCTAGAACTTTGACACTCTGGTTTAAACTTAAAGAAGTATATTAAACCAAAAATTCGGGAATCTATTTGTGGATTCTAGTTTTAATATACTTTTTATCTCTTGTCAACCCAAACCTCCTAATCACCGATGGAACTATTCTCAGCGTCACCTCCGCTAGCATGAGGGATCTCTCAGTAACAAAGACATACAAGACAGGTAAAGAAAACAAAGATAGGATATAATTATAACAAGTAAGACAAATAGGAGACAAGCATGGCTAATCAATTAGGAAAACCAAAGTAATGTACACTCAAGCAAAACATACACATGCATATGATATATGCCTGCCCGATGGCTGATGAGTCTCATCTGTCGGTTATATAGCCAAACCCGACATGTTCGGTAGCTAACCCAAGGTGTGCATCACCAAGAGTCTATGCATATAATCATGATCATTCATTTATCATCTCATTAGGGGAAATCCAGAGAGTTAAAGTGCCCGGTCACATCTTGCGACGCAGGGTCAACAGAGTATCGAGTCTCAACCTAGAGCAAGTGGTGGTAAGCCACTGCGTCTACCTAGGGAAACTTGTATATTAGATAATAGAAGTGCATATGCCATAATCTTTTAATATCAATTAATCACTATCAATACAGCCTTCATTCATAATAATCTCGGCATTTTGCATTTCCTTAATCATTCAACATTAGTTCCATCATCATTCATTCCATATTCAATTTCATTTAAAATCCTCAATTCAAGTTCTTGCCTTCACAACCTTCCTCTATAGGTCCACTATTCTCTATATGCTTAGAAACTAGGAGTTGGTTCTTAGAAGGTAGTTATAGAGGATTAGAAAGCTAGAGGATTGGTTAAATATTCAAAAACACACTTTTCAGAAAAATAGGGGTCATGCGTACGTATTTCCATGCTCGCATACGCATGGGTGTAAAATGCCAAAGTCGCATACGCAAGCACCGTCTACGTACGCGGACTCAAAACAGAAGGGGGACCCGCGTATGCAGACCTTTAGTCACGTACGTGTGAGTGTAAATACAGCATTTTCGCATACACATGCACATCCTCGCGTACGCATGCACGTCCTCGCGTATGCATGAATAAAATTTTGATATGTTTGCATATGCAGACCATGCCCGCATACGTGGGACATTTGAGTAGAGCCCAGGATCTGCGTCACGTGCATGTTTGCGTACACAGCGTTTCATTTTTTGTTCTTTGAACGGCATAAACTTCACGGACCCAATTTTCATTTGAAACAAGTTTTACAAAATTTGGGGGTCTGGAAGTCTAATTATATCCCGCTGTATTTGGTCAAAAATCACCTTTTTCCAAAAGTACCAAGCTTCTATTTATACCAAAACCTCAATTTAATACCAATATTTCACACCCAAAACAACACCTATTGTATTCAAGGCAATTCTATATCCATTCCATCTCTTTAACAACATACCAATACTCAATTTTTATCATTTTCATCCTAAACGATAAAAAATCAAAATAACACAATTCATCATTCATCAATCTATCAGCATCACGACATATTACCATCATCAATCATCACAATCATCAATAATCAATCACATTCTCATATTACACTCAACATTTCCACCAATATTACTAAAACTTAACAGATTCACATAGTTTAACTTAGCTTATGTTTTCATGTAACATTACACATTATCTACAAGAAACCAAAACCATACCATGGCCGATTCCTCTCTAAGCCCGGAACACCTCAAATTCCACCGTTCTCAAGCTTTCACCTCTCCAACACCACACCAAAAATGGACTTCTAGCTCCTAACATCCAATGTCAAGCCTCCAATACCACCAATTTGTCTGCAAAATCCATAATTCAATCTAATCCCACACAATATCATTAAAATCAATATAAGGGCCCACCTATCAATTAATTCACAGAAAGTTTGAGGATTCTTATCTTACCCAAGAACCAATTTGACACAACCCAATAATTTTCTCAAGCTAATTCAATCCTAGAACATCAAAATTACATAATATCTCAAAATCCAATCCAAAACTTTTGAAACTGAAGAGAGGAAGGCTGAATGAGAAATTGATAATTTCTTACCATTTTGTTTGAATGGTTTTGAAGAGTTTGACATGATGGTCGCGTGGTTGCAAACGGTGCGGCGATCGGAGCTCAAGATTAGAAGTTGTGATGAATTGAAATTCTTACAAGGGTTTTGTTCCTGTTCTTGCTCTCCCCTTTTTGCTTCAGCGTGAATCATTTATGATTTAAGGAGGAAGGGTTGAAGCTCATAAGTGTTGGGTGAATGGGTTAGGCCTTGGCCTGGTTTGTGCCCTGTTTAACCTGTTCAACCCATTGGCCTGGTTTTGGGCCAAAATCTTTAAAATTAGTGTCAAAATTCATATTTTTAATATTTCTACTCCTCTAGATTATAAAAATTTAATTTTCTAATTTCTTTGAATAATTATTATTTATTAATTTCACGAGGTTTACATCCTACCCACTTAATTAAGAATTTTGTCTCCCAATTTCAGATTTAGTTACCTAAAAATTGGTGCGGATAGTCCTTCCTCATTTCTGACTCCAATTCCCAAGTGTGTTCCTCAATTCCAGCCCGACTCCAAGAACCTTAAACTAATGAAACCTCTTTTCCACGCAGTCTCTTAACATTGGTTTCATCAATTCTGATCGGAATTTCTTGAAGCGTCAGATCCTCTCTCAACTGAATTGTTTCTGGTTCCAAAATATGTCTGGCATTAAAAGTATACTTCCGAAGTTGCGACAAGTGAAATACGTCGTGCAGGTTCGAAAGATGCGGTGGTAGAGCTATTCGATACACCACCAGCCCAATTCTCTTTAGAATTTGAAACGGACCGATATAACGAGGATTTTTAGTTTCTTTATTCTAATTACTCTACCCATTTCTGTTGTTGGAGTAACCCTTAGGAATACATGATCTCCTTCATCGAATTCTAAAGATTTCCGTCTTTGATCGGCATAGCTTTTCTGGCAGCTTTGAGTAGTAAGAATTCTATTTCAAATTTTCTTAATCTGTTCAGTAGCTTTAGCTATTAATTCAGGCCCCAATAAACTTGATTCTACATCTTCACACCAACACGGTAGAGGTTGTCACTTTCTTCCATACAAAACCTTATACAGAGCCATTCCGATGCTTGTACTGTAACTGTTGTTATACACAAACTCCAATAGTGGCATATACTGATCTCAGCTTGCTGGTTGATCAAGCACATAAGCCCTTAATATATCTTCTAGGGTTTGTATCATCCTCTTTAATTGACCATTGGTTTGAGCATGGTACGCAGTGCTTAAGCTCAATTGAGTTCCGAATGCTCTTTGGAAAGCTCCCCAGAACCTTGATGTGAAACGAGGATCTTTGTCAAAAACTATGGTGGTAGGCATACTATGTAGCCTTACAATCTCTTTGACATATAGACAGGCTAATTCTTCCAGTGTATAATTCATTTGGACAAGAAAAAGTGAGTTGACTTCGTCAACCTATCCACAATCACCTATACCGCGTCAAATCATACCTGAGATCGCAGCAACCCGTTGCAATACTTGCCCATTTTCGTTTCGAAATTTCCCAAGGTCGTAGGCTCTGGATGGTCTCTGGTACTCAATTTTTACTTTATTGCAGGTTAAACACTTTGAAACATGCAATACCATATCATTCTTCATTCCCGACCACTAGAATATCGTTTTCAGGTCATGATATATTTTAGTACTTCCTAGATGAATTGAAGACTTACTTCGATGAGCTTCAGTTAACACATCGTGCCTCAAGTCTCCCACATTCAGTACACAGATCCTTTCCTTGCACCTCCAAACTCGCTCTCTGTCTTGGGTAACCCCTCTTTGTTTCTTCTGTTCAGTTATTTGTAGTATTTTTTGCAGCTCCTGATCATTCCACTGAGCCTTCTGAATCTCATCCTTGAAATCACTAAAGACATGCAACTACTTTAAACACATATTGCATACTATTTCACTGATACCCAAGTTGAGGTTCCTAAACTCCCTTAATAACTCTTCTTCTTTAACCATCATCCAAACAATGTATAATGACGTATCTGTCACGACATTATCTTTTCCTGGATGGTAATTTAGTTCAAAACATAGTCCTTTAGCAGCTCCATCCACCTTCGTTTGCTCATATTTGAGCAGAATCAGTAAATCAAATCAATAATCCAACACTTTTGACCTACTTTAGCCTATACCAACAACCTAATCTACTATAACAGAAAATTAAACAAATTAACTAACTAACTAGTTAACTAAAGAACGACGATGGGGGATGGTGAATGGTGGTTGGAGGAGGAAAATGAGAGGAGAGAAAAGAGAAAAGGAAAATAAGCGGAGAGAAGAGAAGAAAAGAAAAGTGAATGAAACATGGGAGTTATGCGTATGCGGAAGGCATTGCGTATGTGTGATTTGGGGAGATAGGAGGTTACGCGTATGCAGAAGCCATGCGTATGCGCAAATATATATTTTTTACATATTTTGCATACGCATCTGTGACGCTGCATACATGGGCAAACCTTACTGTCTACCTCTCTCGCGTATGTGGAAGGATGCCGCATACGCGATATGGTCCAAAAAAAAGGTGATGCATACGCATCATAGAGCATGCATATGCATGATGGGTAGTTTTTTTTTAATTTTTTTAAAATTAAGACTTAAACATAAATAAGACTTTCCAACCAACTATTTACATTTTAGAAAAACCCAAACCCTGAAATTCACAAGATCTTTAACTTCTAAAAACTATTCAACCATTCAATTATGCAATTCAAACAAAAATGCAATTCAAAACAAGATTTTTAACAAGATTATTAATTATTTAAACATGTGACTTAAAACAAAAATTCTACCAAGAAAACTAACATTTAAGATCAATATATACAAATGTGATATCAAGTAGGAAAGTTCTGGTGTGTGAAATTTAAACTCGCAAAACTGAACTGGCAAGTGCACCAGGTTGTCTAGGTAATACCTCAGGTGAGTGAGGTCGAATCCCACGAGGATTGCCAGATTGAGCAAGCTGTGGTTATCTTGCAGATCTTAGTCAGGCGAATAGAAAAGTAGTTTTGATTGTTGTAGGCGCATAAATGAACAATAACAAACGCAGTAATTGGATATAGTGTAATCAATGATGAGATGTCAGTTAAGGCTTTGGAGGTGCTTTGGTGCACGAAAATGACCGAAAAGTGCACCGGGTCGCCAAGTAATACCTCAGGTGAGTGAGGGTCGATCCCACGAGGATTGTTGGCTTGAGCAAGCAATGGACACCTTGTAGATCTTAGTCAGGCAGATAGAAAAGATGATTACTGTTGTGAAAAATGCATAAAGCAAATAAATGAATAAAACGTTACTAGATAGGTGTTAAATCAATGGTATGAGAACGGTTGAGGCTTTGGAGATGCTTATTCCTTTTGGATAAACTTTTCTCACCATCTACTCCAACTTCTGATTGATTCATTCCATGGCAGGCTGTTAGTGACTAACACCGGGTCAGCGGTCATTAATCTCCTCTGCTTTAGATCAAATGATGGGTCAGCGGTCATCCAATCTGAACGAGGATGAAGCTCTAGCAGTACATTCCCTTGGTGATCCTACTCAAAGAGCCACAGACAAGGTCAAATCTTCTGGATTAGAGAACGCTGCTCCTTGGATTCTAGCCTATACCACAAAGGCCTTAATCACCCCGTACCTCGGCTGAACTGATGTCTCGAGAAGTCCCCAACGAACTCGTGGATTAGCTGTCTAAGAGATATATCAAGCTAGTTATTTAGTACTATCCCATCGAAGACTTTCAAGAACCCATGTGAATAGGGATGACCGTCAAGTTACACTCCCAATTCATTAGGATGAAGAACGAAGATACATCTTAGAATAGAATCAAGCATAGATTGAAGTAGAATAGTGATATTATTAATTCATAAGAATCAGCAGAGCTCGTAACCTTAACCTAGGAGGTTGGTGACTCATACTGTACATAATGATGTTTGAAAATACAATGGGGAGGAAAAAGATCAAAAGTTCTTAACAAAGGTGATCTCCTCCTATATATACTAATCTGCCAACTAAGAATTACAGAAATAAGATAAACTAGTCTTGTCATGCGAAAATCCACTTTTCGAGCCCACTTGGTGAGTGTTTGAATTGAGCTTGAGGGAAGCCACGAACTAGTGCTACCTTACGGGTGTTGAACGCTGGCTTGGGACTCCCTTTTGGGTGTTGGATGCCAGCTGCTCCCTTTTGGGCGTCCAACACTAGGAATGGGGTAGGTGGCTGGCATTGAACGCCAGTTTTGGACCTTCATTTCTATAGCAAAGTATAAACTATTACATATTTCTTGAAAGATGATGAGCGGATAATTTATACACTTTTTGGGATTGTTTTTAGATAGTTTTTAGTATGATCTAGTTACTTTTAGGGATGTTTTCATTAGTTTTTATGCTAAATTCACATTTCTGGACTATACTATGAGCTTTTGTGTTTTTCTATGATTTCAGGTAATTTCTGGCTGAAATTGAGGGACCTGAGTAAAACTCTGATAAGGAGGCTGACAAAGGACTGCTGATGGTGTTGGAATCTGACCTCTCTGCACTCGAAATGGATTTTCTAGAGCTACAGAACTCCAAATGGCGCGCTCTTAATGGCGTTGGAAAGTAGATATCTGGAGCTTTCCAGCAATATATAATAGTCCATACTTTATTCGGGATTAGATGACGTAAACTGGCACTCAACGCCAGTTCCATGTTACTGTCTGGAGTCAAATGCCAGAAACACGTCACGAACCGGAGTTGAACGCCCAAAACACGTTACAACTTGGCGTTCAACTCCAAGAGAAGCCTCAGCTCGTGGATAGATCAAGCTCAACCCAAACATACACCAAGTGGGACCCGGAAGTGAATTTATGCATCAATTACTTATCTTTGTAAATCCTAGTAGCTAGTTTAGTATAGATATAACTTTTTACTAGTTTATTAGAAGTCTTTTGATCATTTGGTCTTGTGACCACAGGGGGGCTGGCCATTTAGGCATGCCTAAACCTTTCACTTATGTATTTTCAATGGTGGAGTTTCTACACACCATAGATTAAACTGCTGTACCTCAAGTTTCAACGCAATTACTATTATTTTCTATCCAATTCGATTTATTCCTGTTCTAAGATATTCGTTGCACTTCAACTTGATGAACGTGATGATCTATGACACTCATCATCATTCTCACCTATGAATGCGCGTGACTGACAACCACTTCCGTTCTACCTTAGGCCAGGCGCTTATCTCTTGGATTCCTTAATCAGAATCTTCGTGGTATAAGCTAGAATTGATGGCGGCATTCATGGGAATCCGGAAAGTCTAACCTTGTCTGTGGTATTCGGCGTAGGATTCCGGGATTGAATGACTGTGACGAGCTTCAAACTCCTGAAGGCTGGGCGTTAGTGACAGACGCAAAAGAATCACTGGATTATACTCCAACCTAATTGAGAACCGACAGATGATTAGCCGTGCTGTGATAGAGCATTTGGACCATTTTCACTGAGAGGATGGGATGTAGCCATTGACAACGATGATGCCCTACATACAGCTTGCCATAGAAGGGAGTGATAAAATTGGATAAAAGCAGTAGGAAAGCAGAGATTCAACAGGGACAAGCATCTTCATACGCTTATCTGAAATTCCCACCATTAGGGATTGTTTGAATTACAATTACGTGCAACTACAGCGCCAAGTTTTTCTGATCCGGCAACAACACCAAGTTTTTGGCGCCATTGCCGGGGATTGGTTCGAGTATGGACAACTGACGGTTCATCTTGTTGCTCAAATTAAAATACCTAATCTAAGCAATAAGATGAACCGTCAGTTGTCCAAACTCAAACAATCCCCGGCAACGGCGCCAAAAACTTGGTGTTGTTGCCGGATCAAAACTTGGCACTGTTATTGCAGGGAACAAATGCGAAACTGTAGTTAGGACATTTAATTCCCCGGCAACGGCGCCAAAAATGTGGTGCACGAAATTGTGATCATCAATGGCGCCATCAACATGGTACGCACAATTGCAATCTCAACTCTTTATCACAACTTCGCACAACTAACAAGCAAGTGCACTGGGTCGTCCAAGTAATAAACCTTACGCGAGTAAGGGTCGATCCCACGGAGATTGTTGGTATGAAGCAAGCTATGGTCATCTTGTAAATCTCAGTCAGGCAGATTCAAATGGTTATAGATGATTTATGAATAAAGCATAAAATAAAGATAGAGATACTTATGCAATTTATTGGTGAGAATTTTAGATAAGCGTATAGAGATGCTTTGTCCCTTCCGTCTCTCTGCTTTCCTACTATCTTCATCCAATCCTTCTTACTCCTTTCCATGGCAAGCTGTATGTTGGGCATCACCGTTGTCAATGGCTCCAGTCCAGTCCTCTCAGTGAAAATGTTCAATGCGCTCTGTCATAGCACGGCTATTCAGCTATCGGTTCTCGATCATGTCGGAATAGAATCCAGTGATTCTTTTGCGTTTGTCACTAACGCCCCACAATTGCGAGTTTGAAGCTCGTCACAGTCATTCAATCCTTAAATCCTACTTAGAATACCACAGACAAGGTTTAGACCTTCCGGATTCTCTTGAATGCCGCCATCAATTCTAGCTTATACCATGAAGATTCTGATTAAGGAATCCAAGAGATAAACATTCAAGCCTTGTTTGCTTGTAGAATGGAAGTGGTTATCAGGCACCCGTTCATAAGTGAGAATGATGATGAGTGTCACATAATCATCACATTCATCATGTTCTTGGGTGCGAATGAATATCTTAGAACAAGAATGAGCTGAATTGAATAGAAGAACAATAGTAATTGCATTAATACTCGAGGTACAACAGAGCTCCATACCTTAATCTATGGTGTGTAGAAACTCCACCGTTGAAGATACATAAGAACAAGGTCTAGGCATGGCCGAGAGGTGAGCACCCATAATCTAAGAACTAGACGTCCAAAGATGATCTAAAGATCTAAAGTGATCAAAAGATGAAAATACAATAGCAAAAGGTTCTATTTATAGAGAACTAGTAGCTTAGGGTTTACACAGATGAGTAAATGACATAAAAATCTACTTTCGGGCCCTCTTGGTGTGTGTTTGGGCTAAGCATTGAAGTATTTTCGTGTAGAGACTTTTCTTGGAGTTAAATGCCAGCTTTTGTGCCAATTTGGGCGTTTAACTCCCATTCTTGTGCCAGTTCCGGCGTTTTACGCCAGAATTCTTGAGCTGACTTGGAACGCCTGTTTGGACCATCAAATCTCGGGAAAAGTATAGATTATTATACATTGCTGGAAAGCCCATGATGTCTACTTTCCAACGCAGTTGAGAGCGCATCAATTGGGCTTCTGTAGCTCCAGAAAATCCACTTCGAGTGTAGTGAGGTTAGAATCCAACAGCATCTGCAGTCCTTTTCAGCCTCTGAATCAGATTTTTGCTCAGGTCCCTCAATTTCAGCCAGAAAATACCTGAAATCCCAGAAAAACACACAAACTCATAGTAAAGTCCAGAAAAGTGAATTTTAACTAAAAACTAATAAAAATATAATAAAAACTAACTAAAACATACTAAAAATATACTAAAAACAATGCCAAAAAGCGTATAAATTATCCACTCATCACAACACCAAACTTAAATTGTTGCTTGTCCCCAAGCAACTGAAAATCAAATAAGATAAAAAGAAGAGAATATGCAATGTATTCCAAAAACATCTATGAAGATCAGTATTAATTAGATGGGCGGGGCTTTTAGCTTTTTGCCTCTAAACAGTTTTGGCATCTCACTTTATCCTTTGAAATTCAGAATGATGGGCTTCTATAGGAACTCAGAATCCAGTTAGTGTTATTGATTCTCCTAGTTAAGTATGATGATTCTTGAACATAGCTACTTTATGAGTCTTGGTCGTGGCCCAAAGCACTCTGTCTTCCAGTATTACCACCGGATACATACATGCCACAGACACATAACTGGGTGAACCTTTTCAGATTGTGACTCAGCTTTGCTAGGGTCCCCAATTAGAGGTGTCCAGGGTTCTTAAGCACACTCTTTTTGCCTTGGATCATGACTTTATTATTATATTATTATTTTTTTTTGTATTCACTGCTTTTTCTTGCTTCAAGAATCATTTTTATGATTTTTCAGATCCTCAGTAACATGTCTCCTTTTTCATCATTCTTTCAAGAGCCCACATTCATGAACAACAAATTCAAAAGACATATGCACTGTTCAAGCATACATTCAAAAGTCAAAAGTATTGCCACCACATCAAAATAATTAATCTGTTATAAAATTCAAAATTCATGCAATTCTTCTCTTTTTCAATTAAGAACATTTTTTCATTTAAGAAAGGTGATGGATTCATAGGACATTCATAACTTCAAGGAATAGACACTACGACACTAATGATCATGTAATAAGACACAAACATAGATAAACATAAGCATAAAAATTTGAAAAACAGGAAAATAAAGAACAAGGAAATTAAAGAACGGGTCCACCTTAGTGATGGCGGCTTGTTCTTCCTCTTGAAGATCTTATGGAGTGCTTGAGCTCCTCAATGTCTCTTCCTTGCCTTTGTTGCTCCTCTCTCATGATTCTTTGATCTTCTCTAATTTCATGGAGAATGGAATGTTCTTGGTGCTCCACCCTTAGTTGTCCCATGTTGGAACTTAATTCTCCTAGGGAGGTGTTGATTTGCTCCCAATAGTTTTATGGAAGAAAGTGCATCCCTTGAGGCATCTCAGGGATTTCATGATGACTGGGATCTCTTGTTTGCTCCATCCTTTTCTTAGTGATGGGCTTGTCCTCATCAATGAGGATGTCTCCCTCTATGTCAATTCCAACTGAATAACAGAGGTGACAGATGAGATGAGGGAAGGCTAACCTTGCTAAGGTAGAGGACTTGTCTGCCACCTTATAAAGTTCTTGGGATATAACCTCATGAACTTCTACTTCCTCTCCAATCATGATGCTATGAATCATGATAGCCCGGTCTATAGTAACTTCGGACCGGTTGCTAGTGGGAATGATTAAGCGTTGGATAAACTCCAACCATCCTCTAGCCACGGGCTTGAGGTCATGCCTTCTCAGTTGAACCAGCTTCCCTCTTGAATCTCTCTTCTATTGAGCGCCCTCTTCACAAATGTCTATGAGGACTTGGTCCAACCTTTGATCAAAGTTGACCCTTCTAGTGTAGGGATGTTCATCTCCTTGCATCATGGGCAAGTTGAATGCCAACCTTACATTTTCCGGACTAAAATTTAAGCATTTCCCCCGAACCACTGTAAGCCAATTCTTTGGGTCCGGGTTCACACTTTGATCATGGTTCTTGGTGATCCATGCATTGGCATAGAACTCTTGAACCATTAAATTCTGACTTGTTGAATGGGGTTGGTAAGAACTTCCCAACCTCTTCTTCAGATCTCATGTCGGATCTCTGGATATTCACTCTTTTTGAGTTTGAAAGGGACCTCGGGGATCACTTTCTTCATGGACACAACTTCATAGAAGTGGTCTTGATGCACCCTTGAGATGAATCTTTCCATCTCCCATGACCCGGAGGTGGAAGCTTTTGCCTTCCCTTTCCTCTTTCTAGAGGTTTCTCTGGCCTTAGATGCCATAAATGATTATGGAAAAACAAAAAGCAATGCTTTTACCACACCAAACTTAGAAGGTTTGCTCGTCCTCGAGCAAAAGAAGAAAGAAGAGAGTAGAAGAAGAAGAAATAGAGGAGATGGAGGTGGCTTTGTGGTTCGCCAAGGGGGAGAAGTAGTGTTTAGGTTGTGTGAAAATGAAGGAGTGAAGAAGGGTTTATATAGGAGTGGAGAGGGGGTGTATGGTAGGTGGGGATCCTGTGGGGTCCACGGATCCTGAGGTGTCAAGGATATCTCATCCCTGAACCAAGTGGCGAGCAAAAATGCTCTTTTTGCCAATTCTGGCATTAAACGCCGGGCTGGTGCCCATTTCTGGCGTTTAACGCCAGCTTCTTGCCCCTTCCTGGCGTTTAACGCCAGTCTGGTGCCCCTTTCTGGCATTAAACGCCCAGAATGGTGCCAGACTGGGCGTTAAACGCCCATTTGCTGCCCTTACTGGCGTTTAAATGCCAGTAAGTTTTCCTCCAGGGTGTGCTGTTTTTCTTTCTATTTTTCATTCTATTTTTGCTTTTTTCAATTGATTTTGTGACTTCCCATGATTATCAACCTATAAAAAATATAAAATAACAAAGGAAAATAGATAAATATAACATTGGGTTGCATCCCAACAAGCGCTTCTTTAATGTGAGTAGCGTGACAGTAGGCTCTCATGGAGCCTCACAGATACTCAGAGCAATGTTGGAACCTTCCAACACCAAACTTAGAGTTTGAATGTGGGGGTTCAACACCAAACTTAGAAGTTGGTTGTGGCCTCCCAACACCAAACTTAGAGTTTGACTGTGGGGGCTCTGTTTGACTCTGTTTTGAGGGAAGCTCTTCATGCTTCCTCTCCATGGTTACAGAGGGGTATCCTTGAGCCTTAAACACAAGGGATTCTTCATTCACTTGAATGATCAATTCTCCTCTGTCAACATCAATCACAGCTTTTGCTATGGCTAGGAAGGGTTTGCCAAGGATGATGGATTCATCCATGCACTTCCCAGTCTCTAGGACTATGAAGTCAGCAGGGATGTAATGGTCTTCAATCTTTACCAGAACATCCTCTACAAGTCCATAAGCTTGTTTTCTTGAATTTTCTGCCATCTCTAGTGAGATTCTTGCAGCTTATACCTCAAAGATCTCTAACTTCTCCATTACAGAGAGAGGCATAAGGTTTATGCTTGACCCTAGGTCACACAGAGCCTTCTTGAAGGTCATGGTGCCTACTGTACAAGGTATTGAGAACTTTCCAGGGTCCTGTCTCTTTTGAGGTAATCTCTGCCTAGTCAAGTCATCCAGTTCTTTGGTGAGCAAAGGAGGTTCATCCTCCCAAGTCTCATTACCAAATAACTTGTCATTTAGCTTCATGATTGCTCCAAGGTATTTAGCAACTTGCTCTTCAGTGACATGTTCATCCTCTTCAGAGGAAGAATACTCATCAGAGCTCATGAATGGCAGAAGTAAATCCAATGAAATTTCTATGGTCTCAGTGTGAGCCTCAGATTCCCATGGTTCCTCATTAGGGAACTCATTGGAGGCCAGTGGATGTCCATTGAGGCCTTCCTCAGTGGCGCTCACTGCCTCTTTCTCCTCCCCAAGTTCGTCTATGTTGATGGCCTTGCACTCTTCTTTTGGATTCTCTTCTGCATTGCTTGGAAGAGTACTAGGAGGGAGTTCAGTAACTTTCTTACTCAGCTGACCCACTTGTGCCTCTAAGTTTCTAATGGAGGACCTTGTTTCAGTCATGAAACTTTGAGTGGTTTTGATTAGATCAGAGACCATGGTTGCTAAGTCAGAGTGGCTCTGCTTAGAATTCTCTATCTGTTGCCGAGAAAATGATGGAAAAGGCTTGCCATTGCTAAACCTGTTTTTTCCACTATTATTGTTGTTGAAACCTTGTTGAGGTCTCTGTTGATCCTTCCATGAGAGATTTGGGTGATTTCTCCATGAAGGATTATAGGTGTTTCCATAGGGTTCTCCCATGTAATTCACCTCTTCCATTGAAGGGTTCTCAGGATCATAAGCTTCTTCTTCAAATGAAGCATCCTTAGTACTGTTTGGTGCAGCTTGCATTCCAAACAGACTTTGAGAAATCATATTGACTTGCTGAGTCAATATTTTGTTCTGAGCCAGTATGGCATTCAGAGTATCAATCTCAAGAACTCCTTTCTTCTGATTCGTCCCATTGTTCACAGGATTCCTTTTAGAAGTGTACATGAATTGGTTATTTGCAACCATTTCAATGAGTTCTTGAGCTTCTGCAGGCATCTTCTTCAGATGAAGAGATCCTCCAGCAGAGCTGTCCAATAACATCTTGAACAATTCAGACAGACCATCATAGAAGATACCTATGATGCTCCATTCAGAAAGCATGTCAGAGGGACACTTTCTGATCAATTGTTTGTATCTTTCCCAAGCTTCATAGAAGGATTCACCTTCCTTCTATCTGAAGGTCTGGACTTCCACTCTAAGCTTACTCAATTTTTGAGGTGGAAAGAACTTTGCCAAGAAGGCATTGACTAGCTTTTCCCAAGAGTTCAGGCTTTCTTTAGGTTGTAAGTCCAACCATATCCTAGCTCTATCTCTTACAGCAAAAGGGAATAGCATAAGTCTGTAGACCTCAAGGTCAACCCCATTAGTCTTGACAGTGTCACAGATTTGCAAGAACTCAGCTAAAAACTGATGAGGATCTTCCAATGGAACTCCATGGAACTTGCAATTCTGTTGCATTAGAGAAACTAATTGAGGCTTAAGCTCAAAGTTGTTTGCTCCAATAGCAGGGATAGAGATGCTTCTCCCATAGAAGTCGGGAGTAGGTACAGTAAAGTCACCCAGCACCTTTCTTGCATTGTTGGCATTGTTGTTATTTTCGACTGCCATGTCTCCTTCTTGTTTGAAGATTTCTGTTAGGTCCTCTACAGAGAGTTATGCTTTAGCTTCTCTTAGCTTTCGCTTCAAGGTCCTTTCAGGTTCAGGGTCAGCCTCAACAAGAATGCCTTTGTCTTTGTTCCTGCTCATATGAAAGAGAAGAGAACAAGAAAATATGCAATCCTCTATGTCACAGTATAAAGATTCCTTGAGGTGTCAGAGGAAAAGAAAAATAGAAGGAAGAGGTAGAAAAATTCGAACTTACCTAGAAGGATAGAATTCGAATTATTGATAATGGAGGAGTGTTAGTCCATAAATTGAAGGATGTGAGAAGAGGGGAAGAAATTTTCGAAAATTAAAGTGAATTAATTAAAAGAAATTTTAAAAAAATGGTAATTGATTTTTGAAAACTAAGATTGAGAAAGAAATAAAGTGATTTTTGAAAAAGATTTTGAAATTAGAAATTAAAGAGATATGATTGAAAACTATTTTGAAAAAGATGTGATTAAAAAGATATGATTGAAAAGTTATAGTTTTAAAAAGATATGATTAACAAGATATGATTGAAAAACAATTTACAAAGATTTGATTTTTAAAATCAATGACTTGGCTAACAAGAAAAGATATGATTCAAACATTAAACCTTTCTCAACAGAATAGGCAACATACTTGAAATGTTGAATCAAATCATTAATTGTTAGCAAGTATTTTTGAAAATGGAAAGAAATTGATTTTGAAAATATATGATTGAAAAGATATGATTTGAAAAAGATTTGATTTTGAAAAATTATGGAAACTTGTAAAAAAATTGAATTAAAAACAGAACCTTCCCTCTTGTGCCATCCTGGCGTTAAACGCCCAGAATGGTATCCATTCTGGCGTTTAACGCCCAAAACTCTACCCTTTTCGGCGTTAAACGCCCAGCCAGATACCCTGGCTGGCGTTTAAACGCCAGTTTTCCTTCTTCACTGGGCGTTTTGAACGCCCAGCTTTTTCTGTGTATTTCCTCTGCTGTATGTTCTGAATCTTCAATTCTCTATATTATTGACTTGAAAAGACACAAATTAAAAATTTTTTTGGATTTTTAATAATGAGGAATAATCAAAATGAAACTAAAATCAAATAAACAATGCATGCAAGACACCAAACTTAGAAGTTTGTATACTACTGACACTAACAAATTAAGAATGCATATGAGAAATAACAAAATACACAAGACAAGAGAATTTAAAGATCAGAGTAAGTAAATCATCAAGAACAACTTGAAGATCAATGAAGACATATGATAAATGCAAGAAGAACAGAAACATGCAATTGACACCAAACCTAAAATGAGACACTAGACTCAACCAAAAAACATAAAATATTTTTTGTTTTTATGATTTTGTAATTTTTTTGGATTTTTTTCGAAAATTATATGGAGAAGAAAATAAGGAGATTCAAATTTTTTAATAAGAATTCTAGGAATCATGAAATGTTAGTCTAAAGCTTTAGTCTAAAGAAATTAGACATGGCTAGCCAAGCTTCAGCAGGATATTGCATTCAAGAGCTAAATTGATGAAAATTAATCAGCTTTGGTGATGATAAGAACGTCACCTTGAAACACTAGAATTCATTCTTAAAAATTTTGAAAAACACCAAATCTAAGCAACAAGATGAACCGTCAGTTGTCCAAACTCAAACAATCCCCGGCAACGGCGCCAAAAACTTGGTGTTGTTGCCGGATCAAAACTTGGCACTGTTATTGCAGGGAACAAATGCGAAACTGTAGTTAGGACATTTAATTCCCCGGCAACGGCGCCAAAAACGTGGTGCACGAAATTGTGATCATCAATGGCGCCATCAACATGGTACGCACAATTGCAATCTCAACTCTTTATGACAACTTCGCACAACAAACCAGCAAGTGCACTGGGTCGTCCAAGTAATAAACCTTACGCGAGTAAGGGTCGATCCCACGGAGATTGTTGGTATGAAGCAAGCTATGGTCATCTTGTAAATCTCTGTCAGGCAGATGCAAATGGTTATAGATGATTTATGAATAAAGCATAAAATAAAGATAGAGATACTTATGCAATTCATTGGTGAGAATTTCAGATAAGCGCATGGAGATGCTTTGTCCCTTCCGTCTCTCTGCTTTCCTACTGTCTTCATCCAATCCTTCTTAATCCTTTACATGGTAAGCTGTATGTTGGGCATCACCGTTGTCAATGGCTACAGTCTCGTCCTCTCAGTGAAAATGTTCAATGCGCTCTGTCACAGCACGGCTATTCAGCTGTTGGTTCTCGATCATGTCGGAATAGAATCCAGTGATTCTTTTGCGTCTGTCACTAACGCCCCACAATCGCGAGTTTGAAGCTCGTCACAGTCATTCAATCCTTGAATCCTACTCAGAATACCACAGACAAGGTTTAGACCTTCTGGATTCTCTTGAATGCCGCCATCAATTCTAGCTTATACCACGAAGATTCTGATTAAGGAATCCAAGAGATAAACATTCAAGCCTTGTTTGCTTGTAGAACAGAAGTGGTTGTCAGGCACGCGTTCATAAGTGAGAATGATGATGAGTGTCACATAATCATCACATTCATCATGTTCTTGGGTGCAAATGAATATCTTAGAACAAGAATGAGCTGAATTGAATAGAAGAACAATAGTAATTGCATTAATACTCGAGGTACAGCAGAGCTCCACACCTTAATCTATAGTGTGTAGAAACTCCACCGTTGAAGATACATAAGAACAAGGTCTAGGGATGGCCGAGAGGCCAGCCTCCATAATCTAAGAACTAGACGTCCAAAGATTATCTAAAGATCTAAAGTGATCAAAAGATGAAAATACAATAGCAAAAGGTCCTATTTATAGAGAACTAGTAGCTTAGGGTTTACACAGATGAGTAAATGACATAAAAATCCACTTCCGGGCCCTCTTGGTGTGTGCTTGGGCTGAGCATTGAAGCATTTTCATGTAGAGACTTTTCTTGGAGTTAAACGCCAGCTTTTGTGCCAGTTTGGGCGTTTAACTCCCATTCTTGTGCCAGTTCCGGCGTTTTACGCCAGAATTCTGGAGCTGACTTGGAACACCTGTTTGAGCCATCAAATTTCAGGCAAAGTATGAATTATTATACATTGCTGGAAAGCCCAGGATGTCTACTTTCCAGTTGAGAGCACGGCAATTGGGCTTCTGTAGCTCCAGAAAATCCACTTCGAGTGCAGGGAGGTCAGAATCCAACAACATCTGCAGTCCTTTTCAGCCTCTGAATCAGATTTTTGCTCAAGTCCCTCAATTTCAGCCAGAAAATACCTGAAATCACAGAAAAACACACAAACTCATAGTAAAGTCTAGAAAAGTGAATTTTAACTAAAAACTAATAAAAATATAATAAAAACTAACTAAAACATACTAAAAACATACTAAAAACAATGCCAAAAAGCGTATAAATTATCCGCTCATCAAAGAGGTTGGGAAGTTCTAACCAACCCCATTCCACAAGTCGAGATTTTAATGGTTCAAGAGTTCTATGCCAATGCATGGATCACTAGGAACCATGATCAAAGTATGAACCCGAATCCAAAGAACTATCTTACAATGGTTTGGGGGAAATACTTAGATTTTAGTCCGGAAAAAATGTGAGGTTGGCGTTCAACTTGCCCATGATGCAAGGAGATGTACGCCCCTACACTAGAAGGGTCAACTTTAATCAAAGGTTGGACCAAGTCCTTATGGACATATGTGTGGAAGGAGCTCAATGGAAAAGAGACTCCAAAGGCAAGCTGGTTCAACTAAGAAGACTGGACCTCAAGCCTGTGGCTAGAGGATAGTTGGAGTTCATTCAACGCTCCATCATCTCCACTAGCAACCGATCTGAAGTTATTGTGGATCGGGCCATCATGATTCATAGCATCATGATTGGAGAGGAAGTAGAAGTTCATGAAGTCATCTCTCATGAATTCTACAAAATAGTCGATAAGTCCTCTACTTTGGCAAGGTTAGCTTCTCCTCATCTTATTTGTCATCTATGTTACTCAGCTGGAGTTATCATAGAAGGAGACATCCTCATTGAGGAGGACAAGCCCATCACTAAGAAAAGGATGGAACAAACAAGAGAGCCTACCCATGGAGCCCAAGGGACGCATGGGGAAGCTCATCACCAAGAAATCCCGGAGATGCCTCAAGGGATGCACTTTCCTCCCAACAACTATTGGGAACAACTCAACACTTCCTTAGAAGATTTGAGTTACAATGTGGAACAATTAAGGGTGGAACATCAGGAGCACTCCATCATTCTCCATAAAATAAGAGAAGATCAAAGAGCAATGAGGGAGGAGCAACAAAGGCAAGGAAAGGACATAGAAGAGCTTAAGGACATTGTTGGTCCTTCAAGAAGAAGACGCCACTAAGGTGGACTCATTCCTTGTTCTTATTTCTCTATTTTTTTTTTCGATTTTTATGCTTCATGTCTATTTATGTTTTGTGTCTCTACTTCATGATCATTAGTATGTAGTAACTATGTCTTAAAGCTATGACTAAAATTTCATAAATCCTTCACCTCTCTTAAATAAAAAATGTTTTTAATTCAAAAAGAACAAGAAGTACACAAATTTCGAAAATTGTCCTTGAATTTAATTTAATTATATTGATGTGGTGACAATACTTTTTGTTTTCTGAATGAATGCTTGAACAGTGCATATTTTTGATCTTGTTGTTTATGAATGTTAAAATTGTTGGCTCTTGAAAGAATGATGAACAAAGAGAAATGTTATTGATGATCTGAAAAATTATGAAATTGATTCTTGAAGCAAAAAAAAAGCAATGAAAAACAAAAGCTTGAAAACAAAAGAGAAAATGAAAAAGCAAGCAGGAAAAGCCAATAGCCCTTAAAACCAAAAGGCAAGGGTAAAAAGGATCCAAGGCTTTGAGCATCAATGGATAGGAGGGCCCAATGAACCAAAATCCAGGCCTAAGCGGCTAAATCAAGCTGTCCTTAACCATGTGCTTGTGGCATGCATGTCCAAGTGAAAAGCTTGAGACTGAGTGGTTAAAGTTGTGATCCAAAGCAAAAAGAGTGTGCTTAAGAGCTCTGGACACCTCTAACTGGGGACTCTAGCAAAGCTGAGTCACAATCTGAAAAGGTTCACCCAGTCATGTGTCTGTGGCATTTATGTATCCGGTGGTAATACTAGAAAACAAAGTGCTTAGGGCCACGGCCAAGACTCATAAAAGTAGCTGTGTTCAAGAATCAACATACTTAACTAGGAGAATCAATAACACTATCCAAAATTCTAAGTTCCTAGAGAAGCCAATCATTCTGAACCTCAAAGGAAAAAGTGAGATGCCAAAACTATTCAGAAGCAAAAAGCTACAAGTCCCGCTCATCTAATTAGAATTAATATTCATTGATATTTTGGAATTTATAGTATATTCACTTCTTTTTATCTTAATTGATTTTCAGTTTCTTGGGGACAAGCAACAATTTAAGTTTGGTGTTGTGATGAGCGGATAATTTATACGCATGTTGGCATTGTTTTTAGGTAGTTTTTAGTATGATCTAGTTACTTTTAGGGATGTTTTCATTATTTTTTATGCTAAATTCACATTTCTGGACTTTACTATGAGCTTGTGTATTTTTCTGTGATTTTAAGTAATTTCTGACAAAGGACTGCTGATGCTGCTGGAACTCCCTGCACTCAAAATGGATTTTCTGGAGCTACAGAACTCCAAATGGCGCGATTTCAACGACTTTGGAAAGTAGACATCCAGAGCTTTCCAGCAATATATAATAGTCTATACTTTATTTGGGATTAGATAACGTAAACTGGCGCTCAACGCCAGTTCCATGTTGCTGTCTGGAGTCAAACGCCAGAAACACGTCACGAATCGGAGTTGAACGCCCAAAACACTTTACAACTTGGCGTTCAACTTGAAGAGAAGCCTCAGCTCGTGGATAGATCAAGCTCAGCCCAAACATACACCAAGTGAGCCCCGGAAGTGAATTTATGTATCAATTACTTATCTTTGTAAACCCTAGTAGCTAGTTTAGTATAAATAGAACTTTTTACTAGTTTATTAGAAGTCTTTTGATCATTCGGTCTTGTGACCACAGGGGGGCTGGCCATTCGGGCATGCCTAAACCTTTCACTTATGTATTTTCAACGGTGGAGTTTCTACACACCATAGATTAAGGGTGTGGAGCTCTACTATACCTCAAGTTTTAATGCAATTACTATTATTTTCTATCCAATTCGATTTATTCCTGTTCTAAGATATTCGTTGCACTTCAACTTGATGAATGTGATGATCCGTGACACTCATCATCATTCTCACCTATAAACGCGCGTGACTGACAACCACTTCCGTTCTACCTTAGGCCGGGCGCATATCTCTTGGATTCCTTAATCAGAATCTTCGTGGTATAAGCTAGAATTGATGGAGACATTCATGGGAATCCGAAAAGTCTAACCTTTTCTGTGGTATTTTGAGTAGGATTCCGAAATTGAATGACTGTGACGAGCTTCAAACTCCTGAAGGCTGGGCGTTAGTGACAGATGCAAAAGAATCACTGGCTTCTACTCCAACCTGATTGAGAACCGACAGATGATTAGACGTGCTGTGACAGAGCATTTGGACCATTTTCACTGAGAGGATGGGATGTAGCCATTGACAACGGTGATGCCCTACATACAGCTTGCCAAAGAAGGGAGTGATAAAATTGGATAAAAGCAGTAGGAAAGCAGAGATTCAACAGGGACAAGCATCTCCATACGCTTATCTGAAATTCCCACCATTAATTTACATAAGTATTTCTATCTTTTATTATCTAAGCAAGTATCTCTTTATATTTCCCATAATCAATTATTATCTGCCTGACTGAGATTTATAACATGACCATAGCTTGCTTCATACCAACAATCTCTGTGGGCTCGACCCTTACTCACGTAAGGTATTACTTGGACGACCCAGTACACTTGCTGGTTAGTTGTGCGAAGTTGTGATAAAGTGTGATTCACGTTTTAGAGCACCAAGTCTTTGGAGCCATTATTGATGATCACAATTTTGTCCACCAAAAGACCTGGATGTTAGCTTTTAATAGCCATTGAGAGCACACTAGTTGGACTTCTGTAGCTCCATAAATGCTCCTTTGAGTGCATGGAGGTCAGAATCTGACAACATCTGCAGTCCTTTCTCTGTCTCTGAATCAGACTTTGCCAAAACTTCTTAATTTTAGTCAGAATTTACCTGAAATGATATGAAAACACACAAACTCAATGTAGAAACCAAAAGTGTAAATTTAGCACTAAAACCTATGAAATAGAATAAAACTTAAACAAAACATAATGAAAACTATATGAAAATGATGCCAAAAAGCGTATAAAATATCCGCTCATCAAAACACCAAACTTAAACTGTTGCTTGTCCCCAAGCAACCAAAAACAAAGTTAGATTAAAAAGAAGATAAGGATACAATAAATATCAGAGTTTTCAATGAAGCTCAGTTTCAATTAGATGAGCAGGACATAGTAGCTTTTTTGCTTCTGAATAGTTTTGACATCTAAGTTTCCTTTGAAGCTTAGAATAATTGGTATATTTAGGAACTCAGAATCCAGATGATACTATTGATTCTCCTTGTTTAGTTCTTTTTGATTCTTAAACACAACATCTTTTGAGTCTTAGTCGTGACCCTAAGCGCTTTGTTTTCCAGTATTACCACCGGATACATAAACGCCACATACACTTAACTGGGTGAAACCTTCCGGATTGTGATTCAGCTTTGCTAGAATCCCCAGCCAGTAGTATCCAGAGTTCTTAAGCACACTCTTTTGCTTTGGATCATGACTTTAACTGCTTAGTCTCAAGCTTTTCACTTGACACCTTCACACCATAAGCATATAGTTAGGGAAGCAGCTCATTTGAACTGTTTAGGACAAGATTTTGTTTCTTTTAGGCCCTCCTAACATTGATGCTCAAAGCCTTGGATCTTTGCTCTTGCCTTTTGGTTTAAAGAGATATTGGCTTTTTCTTTTTCTTTCTCTCCCTTTTTTTCTACATATAATTTTTTTCTTTTATTTCTTTTTTGCTTTTTACTGCTTTTTCTTGCTTCAAGAATCAATTTTTAGATTTTTTAGATTACCAATAATACTTCTACTTTTTCCATCATTCTTTCAAGGGCCAACATTCTTAACTCCAACATCAAATATGAATTGTTTATTCATGAATTCAGAGAGAAAAAGCAATGCCACCACATCAAAATAATTGAAATATTCTTATTATATAACTCAAAATTCATGTACCTTTACTGCTTCTAAAAAAATCAAAATTTTATTCAAGTTCAATGAGATTATAAGAGGAACATTTTATACCTAATTGGAAAAAAGAAAACAAAAACTTAAATCCTAATAAATGCTTATGCAATTCTTAAATTAAAAGGCAGAATCATAAATAAAAACTTAAATGCTATTAATGATCATGTAAATCGAAACATAAGAAACAATAATTAGAATAGGCACAGAAATAGGGAGGTGGAACTCAACCACCTTAATCATGGTTGATGTTAGGCTTTTCAAGGGATAATTTAATCCACTGAGTTCCAGGTAGACATATGTCTTTTAGAATCTAATCCAGCTTGGGATTAGCCACCACCCTCATATTAAAGGATTCTGGATCATCCCTTTGTGGGGGTAATTTAAAGATCTCTTTCACCTTGTCAAGATGAAAATAGGGAGTCTTTCCCCGGACCATGGTGCGAAAAGTATGGAATCTTTGTCCATCTTTCTTTTTCTTATCTGTCATCCACAGATTCGCATAGGATTCATGGATCATTATTGATCCAACATTGATCTCAGGGTCAGCCAGGACTTCCCAGCCTCTCTTTTGAATCTGCTCTTGAATATCTGGGTATTCATCTTCTTTTAATTCAAATCTGGCTTTTGGGATCACTGTCCTCTTACACATTATTTTGTAATAATGTTCTTCATGCTGCTTGGTATAGAATCAGAAAGGTTTGAAAACAACTATTTGGTTGTCTTCTTTCTTATTTCTTGAAGTGGGTTTTCCACTTTTTGGAGCCATGAAATTCGAATGGAGTGAGAAGGCAAGGCTATTTCCACACCAAACTCGAGCAAAAGAAAAGAAAGAAGATGAAGAAGAGGAGAGGGATTCAAATTGAGTGTGAATGAGGGAGTGTGTGCGGCAAATTTTATATATAGGAAGGGGAGAGTGGGTTATCGAAATTAATTAGATAAAAGATAAAGAAGATATGATTCACACTTTAATAAAAGATAGAAAAAAGATAAGTTTTTAAAACCAAAAGATATGAAAAAGATAAAAGATTTGAAAAAAGAATTACAAAAGCTATGAAATTTTGAAAAAGATTTGAAAAAGAATTGAAAAATATTCAAAAGGATTTTAAATTTGAAAGGAATTTGTAATTAAATGATGATGATTGAAAGAATTTTGTTTACAAGATATGATTAAAAAGATAAGTTTTGAACAAGTCAAAAACTTCCCCAACCCTTGTTGGGCGTTGAATGCTCAAAATGCCCCTTTTTTTTGGTCTATGATTAACCTTTTTTTGTTTATGGTTAGTATTGGGATCCCAGAAGACATTGGAAATTCAAGCATTGGTGGGGAAGTCAATCACAAGCCACCATAGCAAGGGCTCTCCCAATTGTCTAACTTAAAGACAATAAATAAAAGTGCTAGGTGGGAAACACCCTATCTTGGTAACATCTTTCAAACTCTCCCTCTCCTTTAGCATTTGTTTGATGAATTTTTGCTTCTTTTAGTTAGCTTAGTTTGGTAAACTTTTTGTGTTGATCTTGTATTTTTAGGGTAGAATAAGTTTTGGAGTTAGAAAAGCTATTTTGGATGTCATGTTTGGTGCCTTAGAGTACTAAATTTTTTTTGAAACAACAGGATATCGTGCGTGCGCACACCTTTGTGCGTGTGCTCGCCATCTCTATATTTCACTTCTTGTGCGTGCGCACCGACCTATGTGCGTGCACACTAGCATGTGCACCCTCTGTTGGAAGTGCTCGCATGGCTTGTGCGTGGGCGCTCCCCTGTTTTTCTTGCACTTTGTGCGTCACACACGAAGCTTTTTTTGCGCACTCTGTGCGAGCGCATAGCCCTGTGCGTCCACACACTAGCCTCCACCCCTTCTGTTGGGAGCGCTTGCACACCCTGTGCATATGAACCTGGTGCACGAATCCCCATACTTTCGTACAGCTGTACCAGTAAGTGCACTGGGTCGTCCAAGTAATATCTGAGCGAGTCAGGGTCGATCCCACGAGGATTGTGGTTTGAAGCAAGCTATGGTTATCTTGCAGATCTTGGTCAGGCTAATCAAAATTCATTTGGATTGATGTAAGGGCAATTAATGATAAGAATACTGAATTTGAATCAAGAATAGGAATATAGTTGAGGATTGGAGTTGCATTGTCTTTTTGAATTAACTCTGGTAGTATTGTTTCCTTTGCTTGTGAGTGATTTCTTGAACGGCAGGCTGTATATGATTGACGCTGGTTTGAGCAGCCGCCAATACTCCTTCAGATCTGAACCCCAAGGTTAGTGCAAATCCAGTCTAGTTGAGGGTGAAACTCGTACAATCCATTTTTGGATTTTTCAAATTACCAATAATATTTTTCCTTTTTTCTTATTCTTTCAAGAGCCAACATTCATAAATTTCAACTTCAAATATGAACTATTTAATCATGATTTAGAAAACAAAAGCAATGCCACCACATTAACATAATTAAACTATTCTTATTATAAACTTGAAATTCATGTATCTCTCAATTTTTTTCAATAAAAAAATTTTCTTTTAAGTAATGTTCATACCCTGGGTCTAGCTGTTCAACCTGGGATGTTCTACAGACAAAGCGACCGACCTCTGTAGGTCAGGACAACCCGATCACTTCTCAAAGAGCTTGGCCAAATCACCAGGAAGAGCCCAAAAAAGGGCCCAACAGATGAACACGACCCAAATCCTAAGGCAGTCCAAGCCTATAGAGATAAGGGCGGTTCCCTTGAAGATAAGATGACCTCAATCAAAGATAAGATAAGATAACTAGCTTATCTCTAGAAAGGTCACTCCACACCATTATAAATACACTGGAGTACCCAGGTATAACCCAGGTATAACTCATACTATGATACTACTCAATACCTGCTTAATACTCTTGCTAACTTAAGCATCGGAGTCCTTTGCAGGTACCCCCCACCCTCCGGGGACGAAGGAATCAGCACCACCACCAAGTCCAATAAGTCGGACACAACTGTTTCGACCAGCACAGAGGATCTCGTCCGAGATCGACCTACAGTTTCAGGTAACCCTCAGAACATTAGCGCCGTTGCCGGGGAACCTGAAAGTCATCCCATCATTATGGCGGACGACCATGACAACGATCACAATTCAGATCTAGAGGATAGAACACCGCACAAAAATGTGGACACTACCCTAAAGGATACTCCTCAACTTAACAACAAAAAGAATTCAAATGCGGGAGCCATGGAGATGCTTCAAGATCGTTTAAAATAACTTGAGGAAGACGCCCTACGACAACGAGAGGCGGAGAAAGACCTACAGAAGGAAATAAGGCGACGTCAGGAATTGGAGGACAAACTCCTAAAACTCGAAGCTGATCTCAACACCAAAGCCAACCGATCCCCTCATGAGGACAGCTCCCGCAAGGAACAAGATCCATTCACCAAGGAGATCATGAAGACCAAAATCCCTAAAGACTTTAAACTCCCAGATATGACTCTGTACGACGGCACTACAGATCCCGACCATCATCTCAGCAATTTCAGAAGTAGAATGTACCTTACCGATGCCTCAGATGCAGTTCGTTGCAAAGCCTTTCCGACTACCTTAACAAAGACAGCAATTAGATGGTTCGACAATCTACCTCCTAGGTCCATCTCGAGTTTTGACGACTTGGCCAAGAAGTTTTTGGCCAGATTTTCCAACCAACTAGACAAGGCTAAGCACGCTCCAAGTCTATTAGGAATCAAGCAAGGGGAACGGGAAACTCTCTGCAACTACATGGAAAGATTCAACAAAACATGCCTAGACATATAGAACCTACCAACAGAGGCTGCAATTATGGGCCTCATCAATGGCTTGCGAGATGGACCTTTTAGCCAATCTATATCAAAAAAACATCCCACATCTCTGAACGACGTACAAGAACGAGCAGAAAAATACATCAACATGGAGGAAAAATCTCGACTAGCAGAGACCTTGAAATCCGGATTCACCTCCTGGGATAAAGACAAAGAATCCAAAAAGAAGGAAGATCGGCATGGAGAAAAAATAAAAAATATCACAATTACACCCCCTTCGGGTGTCTCTCATGGATGTCTACAGAGAGGTATGCAACACTGAAAGAATACCCCCAGCTCGACCACTCAAAGGCAAAAAAGGAGGAGGAAATCGGGCTGAATATTATGAATACCATCGAATCCGCGGGCATTCCACCAATGAATGTTTTGACTTAAAAAATGTCATCGAAAAGCTAGTAAGACAGGGGAAGCTAGATCGGTTTCTGGCCACCCGGGACGATGAGCAAAGAAAAAGAAGAAGGGAAGAAGATGTTGGACGAACTGAGAAGTCACCTCGTACACCAGAAAATCACGTCCACATGATACATGGCGGATTTGCAGGAGGAGGAGTCTCCAAATCATCTCGCAAAAGATATCTTAAAGAGGTATATCATGTCGAGGGGAAGGGGGAAGCGCCCGACATCCCCCCGATTACCTTCACCAAAGAAGATGCATCCGGGGTAATCTCAGGACACGACGATCCCATGGTCATCACGGTTATACTGGCAAATGCAAACCTCCACTGCACACTAATAGACCAGGGGAGCTCCGCTAACATCTTGTTCAAAACTGCCTTCGACAAGCTCGGTTTGGAAGACAAACTCCTAAAACTCGAAGCTGATCTCAAAATCCCGAAAGACTTTAAACTCCCACACATAAACAAGCTCCAGCCACGCTTTCGCGTGACTCTCTGTTCAATTTTCTTTTCTTCCCAATGCACATATGACGCGGACGCGTCGGCGACGCTGTCGTGTCGCGTGCGTAATTTTTTTTATAATGTAGTATGCAAAATGCAATGCTTAATATGAATACTATGCATGATTCTAGGTTCAATCAAAACTCAAAAACAGACTAAAATTAAAATAGAAAAAGGAACAATTATACCATGGTGGGTTGTCTCCTACCTAGCACTTTTAGTTAAAGTCCTTAAGTTGGACATTTGATGAGCTTCCTGTTATGGTGGCTTGTGCTTGAATTCGTCCAGAAATCTCCACCAGTGTTTGGAATGCCAGCATCCTCCGGGGTCCCAAACAAGGCATGTAAAGCCTTTGAGAAGTTTCAAACAGGTTTCCAGGCTCTCGGGGTGTTGAATGTCAGAATAGATTCCAGGATCCCAAACTCTACTTTTACACCCATGTTTGTCTTAATCTGCATTTTTCCAGTCTGGTGGTGAGTAATCTGAATTCTCACTAAAGCGGCCAAACAACTTCCTAGACCCATTCAGTTGAGCTTTATACCAACCTTTACATTTAAACCTTGAGCACACAGCCATGTTGAACCTTGCTTGACAACTTCTACCACTGACCATCTCCCTCTTACACTTAATGCCACAAAGGGCTCTAAGCTGACCATCCGTCTCCAGTAGCCCATATTCAAGTGGAATTAGAAAGCTAAGGGATATGAGTTTTACCCACTTGAATGCTGTGAAGGATGATGGCAACTTAGGGGGAGGGGTTTCTAATGAACTTGCAAGCTCCATTCCCTTGTGCTATTCTTTGACCTCTTCTACCTCTTTGCAGGCTTCTTCAATTTCAACCTCTTCCTCTTAGTGGCTTTCTTCTGATTCAATTTCTTCTTCATTGTTCACCAAGGGCATGGGAGGTTGTGCTTCTTCTTTTTTAATCTCCATGTCAAGTCCAATGGGAGAGGAGTCAAATATAGATAGGAATTCATTAATGATTGAATCCATCTCTTAATCATCCCCTTCAAAGTCTTCAATCATGAGATGCCTTGGAGGTTGTACATCCTTCTCAACTTCAACATCAAACACCTTGGAAGGAGGCTCTATGAATGGGCTTTCCAATGGAGGCTCAACATCTCCTAAATCTTCGATCACTTCTTCTTCTTCAATAATTCCGGCTTCTTCCACTTGTTCCAGTACAAAGTCATGATCCTTACTGTCCACTGGAGTTTCTAGTATCTCCTTCATGCTACATTCTTCATTAGATTCTCCACATGAAGCCATGGGGGTTTCTTGAGTGTCCAAGCATCTAGAAGGTAATTGATTTATTGCTTGCTCCAGTTGATGAAGGGTTGCATGAAATTAATCTACTGATTTCTTTAGGCGAGCCTGTGATTCTTGGGTCGATCCAAAAATTGGTAGTGGTGGTTCTTGGGAGTAATTGGGGTGGAATTGGGGTGGTTCTACATATGGTTCATATGGTTCATAGGGTGGTTGGTATGGTGGATATGGGTTAGGGTCATATGGAGGTGAGTGGCGAAAAGGGGCTTGTGAGTGTGGTGGTTCAAAGCTATGTTGAGGAGGTGGTTCATTGGCATATAATGGGCTTGTTGGTAACTACAAGGGGATCCACCATCCCTATCATCTTAGTATGCATTATAGAATGGTCTTCGTCCATGATATCTTGGAAGGTGTTGTTGCCTAAAGGGTTGATCAGATCCTCTTGGTTCTGTGCATCTTTGATTGCTTTGACCTTGATGCATATTCCTGTTATAGCTTCCTCTTCCTGCAACATAGTTGTAACCAGACTCATAGCCAAAGGGGTGAGAGTTCATAGTAGTAGGAGAGAATAAAAACAAAAACTAACAAAAAGAAAGTATTTTGAAAAAGATTTAATTTTTTTTGAAAAAATAAGATAAGATATTTTTGAAAAAATAAGATAAGATATATTTTTTTTGAAAAATATTTACAATAACCAATAATAAGGCACACGTTTGCAATTCTCCGGCAACGACGCCATTTTGAAGAACTGAAGAATGATGATTTAGAAGTTATAATAAATTCTCGTTGCAGGTATACTTTCTAAAGCAAGCAATCAACCTTTCTTATAAACATTTTGGTTATCACAAGTAACAAACCCCTTTAAAATTGATAACCGAGTATTTAAACCTCGGGTCGTCTTCTCAAGGAATTGCATGGAAGTATGATTCATTATTGGTTATGGAAAAGTATATTTTGGGGTTTTGAAAAGGGTTGAACAAGTAATGTAAAATAACAGGTCATTAAAATAATAACTAATAAAGCTTTTGGCAAGGTATGAGAACTGGAGGTCCTATCCCGGTTATCCTTATCAATTGTGATGAGAATTGGATTTTTCTCCCACTAAGTCAACTTCTAACTATGAAGGTAAGTCAAGTGGATGAATTAATTTTGATTCCTCAGGTCCTAGTCTTTCCTTGGGAAAGGCTAGAGTTATTGGAACTCGAATTAATTCTTGAAAAATTCCAATTTTCAGTCAACAATGAGTTTGATAACTCAAGAGTTACCAATTAATCAACCAAAGCCAAAAGGGAAGAAAATCTACTCGAATGAAAATAAATTGGATAAAGCTAAAGCATCCATAAGATATAAGTCTGAAATACCTCAATTTATATTAAATAAAGAAAATCCTAACATGAATGGCTCATAAGCCAAATAGGCAACATATGTAATACAAGCATTAAAGTATCTGAAAATAAAAGAGAAATATAAAGTAAAAGGAATATTGAACCTGATGAAGAGTTGAAATCCTAAATCCTTTAAGAGGAATCCTAATCCTAAATCTTAAGAGAGAGAGGAGAGAACCTCTCTCTCTAAAAACTACATCTAAAACTATGAAAAGTGAATTATGATCTGATATGAATTGCTGTCCTGAGTCTCTGCATGTTCCCGGACTTTAATCTGTGTTTCTGGGCCGAAAGCTGGGTTGAAATGCGGCCCGGAATCTGTGCCAGCGACTTCTGTAATTCTGCAGATCGCACTCATCACACGTCCGCGTCGTCCACGCGTTCGCGTCACTCAGCATTTCTCGTACCACGCGTGCGCGTTGTCCACACTTTCGCGTCATTCGTGCAGCTTCCAATCCGCGCGGTCGCTTCAGGCACGCGAGTGCGTCACGGTAATTCCTTCTATTTTGCGCGGTCGCGTGAGCCATGCGACTGCGTGACTTCTCGCTGGTCATCTCCTCAATTCCATGTGTTCCTCCCATTTTTGCATGCTTCATCTTCTTTCCTTACGCCATTCCTGCCCTATGAAGCCTGAAACACTTAACATACAGATCACAGCATCGAATGGTATGAAGGAAGATAAAAATATACAACTAAAAGGTCCTTAGGAAGCAAGTAATTAATCATAGGATATTTTTAGGAGGGAATTGTAAATACATGCAAATCATATGAATAAGTGGGTGAAAAGCTTGATAAAACCACTCAATAAAACATAATATAAACCATAAAATAGTGGTTTATCATCTACGTAGATGACATGCTAGTGAAGATAAAAAACGAAGAGCTATTATTATCTGACCTGACACACGTATTCAACACCATAAGACGACACGGCATGCGACTCAATCCCACAAAATGTACCTTCACAGTAGAAGCTGGTAAATTCTTGGGTTTTATGATCACACAGAGAGGAATCGAGGCAAACCCAGACAAGTGCAGGGCCGTACTCGACATGAAAAGCCCGACTTGTATCAAAGAGGTACAACAACTCAACGGGTGGTTGGCAGCCTTGTCCAAATTCCTGGTGGGATCAGCAATAAGATCTCTTCCCTTCTACGCCACTTTAAGGAAGGGAAAGGAGTTTGAATGGACAGCTGAATGTGAGCAAGCCTTCCAAGACTTCAAAAAATTTCTTGGACGGCCACCTATATTAAGTCGGCCACGGGAAGGAGAACCACTCATCTTGTACCTCGCAGTGGGAAATTGGGCAATAGCCTCAGCACTGGTCCGAGAAGACAACAGTGGGCAACAACCCATATACTTTATCAGCAAAGCATTACAAGGGTCCGAGCAGAACTACCAGAAAATAGAAAAGTTCGCTTACGCTCTCATAATAACATCTCGATGACTTCGCCGATATTTCCAGTCTCATACCATTAAAATTCGGACCAACCAGCCCATAAAAGGAATCTTACAGAAAATAGACTTGGCAGGCAGAATCTTGCAATGGGCAGTCGAGTTGTCCGAATTCGACCTTCAATACGAAGCCTGGATGGCCATCAAATCTTAATATCTGGCCGACTTCATTGTGGAATTTACAGACACACTAGAAATCCCCACAGAATGGAATCTATATGTGGACGGCTCCTCAAATAAAATGGAAGTGGCGCAGGCGTAATAATTGAAAGCGACCAGGGGACCCAGGTCGAACTCTCCCTCAAATTTGGGTTCCCTGCCTCAAACAATCAAGCGGAATATGAGGCACTACTAGCTGGTTTGAAGCTGGCTAGGGAGGTTAGAACTCAAAAACTTATCATCTTCAGCAACACACAGGTAGTCACTTCACAAATAACAGGCAGCTACCAAGCCAAAGATCCCACTATGAAAAAGTACTTGGACAAAACCAGGGAACAGCTCGGACAACTCGGAGAGTAGGAGATTCGACACATACCCCGAGAACAGAATGCACGGGCCGATGCACTCTAAAAACTAGCTAGCACCAAACCAGGAGGCAACAATAGAAGCCTTATCCAAGAAATTCTACAGAATCCATCAATTTCAGAAAAAGAAAATGTCCTAGCCATAATAGGTCGCGATCAGGGATGGATGACCCCTATAATTAATTACCTCACAACAGAAGCCCTCCCTACAGATGAGAAAGAGGCAAAGAGGTTAAAACGGAAAGCACAATACTACACCATCATAAATAATACTTTATACAAAAGAGGGATTTCAACACCATTGCTAAAATGCGTGCCGACTTGCAACACTAAGGATATCCTAGAATAAGTACATAGTGGCATTTGTGGTAATCACCTTAGAGCGCAAGCACTCGCCAAAAAAGTACTTTGGACAGGATTCTATTGGCCAACTCTACAAAAAGAAGCCACAGAATTTGTAAGGACATGTTCGTCGTGTCAAAAGCATGCCAACTTCCACACCGCTCCGCCAGAGGAACTCATCAGCGTAACCCCACCTTGGCCATTCGCAAAATTGGGACTCAATCTCCTTGGACCTTTTCCTCAAGGATCAGGACAAGTCAAATTCCTCATAGTAAGAATAGACTACTTCATAAAATGGATCAAGGCATTACCCCTAGCCAATGTCACAGCTCAAAGAAGTCGGAGATTCTTATATAGAAACATCGTCACAAGGTTCGGAGTTCCATACTCCATCACTACAGACAATGGTACCTAGTTCACAGACGCAGGCTTCAGAAACTAACGGCCGGCCTGAATATAAAACAACAATTCACCTCTGTTGAGCACCCCCAAGCCAATGGGCAAGCTGAAGCTGCTAACAAAGTTATATTAGCAGGGTTAAAATGGAGATTATAGGAGGCAAAAGGAGCCTGGGTTAAAGAGCTCCCACAAGTCCTATGGGCATATCAAACGACTCCATATTCCATGACAAAAGAGTCACCTTTCCGATTAGCTTACGGAATAGAGGCAATGATCCCAGTGGAGGTCGAAGAAGGATCACCCAGAGTAATCCATTTTAGCGAAAAAGCCAATTCCCAACTTGAAAGGGATGAGCTCGACTTACTTCCAGAAATTCGAGAAAGAGTTCGGATAAGGGAAGAGGCGCTGAAACGACGAATGGCCTCCAGATACAACCGAAAGGTAATACAGTGGGCCTTTGCTGAAAAGGACCTCATCCTAATCCGAAACAATATAGGAACAACTCGACCTGGAGAAGGAAAGCTGGCAGCAAACTGGAAAAGACCCTTCCGAGTCATAGAAGTACTGGGAAAGGGTTACTACAGGCTTTCCGAACTCGACGGGCGAGAGCTTCCTAGATCATGGCACGCCTGCAACCTAAGAAGGTACTATAGCTAGGGATGATAAAAGATCTTGGACAAGGCACACTCTTTTTCCTGAAAAAAAGTTTTTTAATGAGGTGCCCTGCTAAGACCTACAAATCACCCGACATAGGAAATTAACTCCTCATGTATATTTGCATTTTCTTTTAATAAAATTTGTTCAGATTCTCTACAAACGCCCAAGTCGTATTATTCTAAAAACATTCATCACCCAATTGTAAAGCTACAGATCGACAAAAAAAGTGAAAATCGAATTCACTGTGCGATCACGAAAAAAATGAGGGCTGAAAATCCAAATTCTACAAAATCGGCAAAGATGAAAATAGAATAATGCAAGAAGTTATAGAAAGTGATCCATAGAAGGGACCTGACGAGGACCTAATAAAATGGATTGCTATAAAATAACTTAAAGACTGGCCAGCACAAAAAGTCGGATCAGCCACAACAACCCAAGTTATAAGTAAAGCCCTGGAAAGTGGTCTGGCCAGCCCTATAAAAAAGGATTACTATAACTTCGAAGAGCCCGACATGGCAAAGTGGGACTCCTACAAAAAGTTACAAAAGATAATCCCTGAAAGAGATCTAAAACAAGGTCCAAAAAGATGATTATCAAGTAACTCGATAGGGCCCGACGTGACAAAGTCGGCCCGGAAAGATAAAGTTACAAAAGGTAATCCCCAAAAGAGACCTAAAACAAGGTCCAAAAAAGAGGATTATCAAGTAACCCGACAGGGCCCGATGTGACAAAGTCGGCCCAGAAAGATAAAGTTACAAAAGATAATCCCTGAAAGAGACCTAAAATAAGGTCCAAAAAAGAGGATTATCAAGTAACTCGACAGGGCCCGACGTGACAAAGTCGGCCCAGAAAGATAAAGTTACAAAAGATAATCCCTGAAAGAGACCTAAAACAAGGTCCAAAAAGGAGGATTATCAAGTAACTCGACAGGGCCCGTCGTGACAAAGTCAGCCCAGAAAGATAAAGTTACAAAAGATAATCCCTGAAAGAGCCCTAAAACAAGCTCCAAAAAAGAGGATTATCAACTAATTCGACAGGGCCCGACGTGACAAAGTCGGCCCAGAAAGATAAAGTTACAAAAGATAATCCCTGAAAGAGACCTAAACCAAGGTCCAAAAAAGAGGATTATCAAGTAACTCGACAGGGCCCGACGTGACAAAGTCGGCCCGAAAAGATAAAGGTAGAGAAATAACTCAGAAGAACCCGACATGACGAAGTCGGCACAAACAACAAAGAGTTATAAAGTAATCCCTGAAAGAGACTTGAACAAGGTCCAAGAAATAACTCGTAAAGAGCTCGACATGATAAAAATGGCCACCCGAAAACCTTAAAAAGCAAATCCTAATAGAGACCTCAGAAAGGGTCCAACCAAAATGGATTGCTAAAGATAACTTTGGGACAAAGAAAGAAGACCAACATACATGGTGGATTCAGCCTTAACAGAAGTCGGGCTACAAACATAAAGCAAAAAAAGGTCCAATCCAAACACAAGTCACAGTAATGAATGCACTCAAGAAGCCATCAGAGTCAAGCCCAAGAGTTCGGAGACTATTTTGTTTAACGAAAATAAAGTTGCTAAGCAAAGCAACTAAAGAAGTACCAAAGTCAGAAGCATGCTTTACAAAATAAAAAGTTCAAAAGCCCACAGGCCGGGCTACGCCAAAATATACATGGGATAATTAAAGAGATGTCGGAAGTCCCTCATTAGTGGCATCAACATGAGGTGAAGGAGGACGAGTCTGGAGAGGCACCGCATCCACTGTCCCGTCGCCTCGACTCAAGATCTGACAATCAGGATCTGACTCAACTACGGTCGAGGGAGCTGAAGTGACCGACATAGTAGAAGCTTTAAGAGGAGGCGCAGGAAGAGGCTCAACGTCATCATCAGGATCATCCGGGACAATCTTGCCATATTTCACTACATTATCAAGACTAAAGAGGGTCAAATCGGCATCAGGGGCAATAATCTGGACCTGCTCCCTCAGGTTCTCATAGGCGGCAGTCACGCTACCTACAAGGTGACCCTGGAGCTCGGTATAATCAACCCAATCAGTTTCCAAGTCATCTAGTAGATGCACCAACTCCCTATAAGATGAGACATAGCTATCCTTGTGCTTCAATTCCATGTCCTCAGCCAACTTCAAGGAAGCCGCCAAGGTGATAGATCTAGCCTTCTCACCCTCCAATTCCTTTTCTACCTTGGCCAACTTCACTTCCAACTCCTCCTTCAGACCCTTGATCCGATCAAACTCCGATTTAGCCTCTTCCATCAAGGATTTCGTAGCATGAATCGGGATACCCTGAGCAGTTCGGAAAATAGCCGCACCCATACGTGCCATCTTCACACTCTTTCTGGTGATGAAATCTAGGTGCTGAAGAAGGGACACATCATCCGGTTAAAGGGCTCAGATGTTTTTTGCTTTTTCGAGGAAGGAGCACCAGAAGCAGTAGTAAAAGTTTGTGAAGGATCTGCCAAGCGAACCCGAGGAGTAGGGATCACCCTCTTCGGCCCGGAGGAACTCGGCACGGGCGGTTTCATGATGGTTTGAGAAGACCCCTCCCCAGCCGCTTTGACCGAGATGTTTTGTGCAGTGGCTGCCTTCCTGGCTTTTTTTGAAGCCTTCATGGAATCGTTGTTTTTCGATATTTCTGAAAAACAGAAAAGACAAAATCAACAAACAAAAGTCATAGATCACAGGGGAAAATAGAATAAAATAACACGTCAGTCAATACCCAACACTTTTCGGACCAAAGATGGGTCCCCCAGAAATTTCTTAGTATCCAGATGCGGAGGCTCCCCCTAAATATCCTCCAATACACTCACAAAGGCCTGTTCGACCCCGTCCAACATCTCTCAAGTATACCGAGACACCATGACATTCTTTTGCCACTCAAGAGGAAAAGCAGGTTCATCATTTTCATCAAGAAAAAAGGGGCGAACCCCCTCAACAGCTCAAACTTTAAAGAAATAGTTTTTAAAGTCGTTAAAGGACTCATCATACATGGCAAAGACTTTATGTCCTTGAGCAAATCTAAAGGAAACCCAAGAAGCTTTCTTTTTTGAAGAGGCCCCAGGCTTGGCCGAAACAAACAAATAGGGGAAAAGAGTTAGAGAAGGCTTGATGCCTAACTCTTGACACAGTAGCTGAAAAAAATTTTATAAAACCCCACGAATTGGGATAAAGCTGGGATGGAGCAATGTTACAAGACCATAACAAGTCGGTCTCAAAAGCGGAAAAAGAAAAAGTAATGTCCAACAGACTAAAGAAGTATTCATAAGCATAAAAATAGGGACGCTCCCCCTCAACTGAAGTAGGAAAACAAACTCTCTCATTGGAATCAGGCGCTACCAGCACGTAATTCCTTTCCTGGGCACCACTACTACAAAGCCTATGGTGTTTTCGCAGCTCTCTATAGAAGTTGGAATCCACCACTGAAAGACATAGAAGAACCATGGAATCCACCCAATCGGCCATGCCCTCAGGGACTTGGGAAGACGTCTCAACAATATTCTTGCGAGAAGCCATAAGACCAACTAGTCCTACAATAAAGAAAAGAATATCGGATTACTAAAACACATCTCGGACAGTAGCAAAACAACTCGACTACACAACCCAGTGGATTACAAGCAACAAAATTAGTCCCTAGGACTTACACTAAAAATCCTGGGGCACCATTTGGGGGCAGCCACAATACAAGAACCCAAGAGGATTTACAAGATTCAAACCCCAGCAACAATCCTTCCCTTTCAAACCAGAAACAACAATCGAAGCAGAAATCATCAAGAAAACATCGTCTTCATCAAAAGAGAAACTACCAACAGAACCTAAAACCACTAAAGGAGCAACCTTTTTCAAGCAGCGGCAACATGCAAAACCCTAGAGACACTAAACAGAAGGGTGAAGAGAGGACCAGAACACGTACATCACAGCGGCAGTCAAGCATGGCAATATAAAAGGATTCAAGCTTTCCAACATAGATGCAGGAAAAATCAAAACTTTATTGAAGAATCACATTCCAAAGCAAGTAAAGAAGCAGGGAAAAGAACCAACCTGAGGAAAAGAGGAAGCGCTGAAGAAGGTGAAGAAAGAAGGAAACCAAAATCACACTCCAAGAACAACACCAAACGATCGCCAAGCAAACGTCGCAGAAGGAAATGAGAAAATCACAGAGAAAACAGAAAAGAGAGAAAGAAGGTTACGAAGAAGAGAAATCATTTTTTAATGCAAAGTTTAAAAATAAAGAGACCCAGAGAAAGCGGAGCATTAAAAGCCCATTAATGAGGGTGTTAAACCCTCGCACGTTTCCAAAGCTAGAGCGCTAATGCAAAAGCGCGCGCTTAAAGAAGCAGAAACGTTCCACATTTAAAAAAGAGCTCTACAAAGATAAAGTGACAAAATGTTCGAGTTCGGCTTTACCCGAGCAGGCTCGAAAACCAAGACTCGACCTCTAGATAAAGACTGAGCTCGAGCAGGGGCACTGTTCATACCCTGGATCAAGCTGTCCGACCCGAGATGTTCTACAGATAAAGCAACCGACCTCTTTAGGTCAGGACAACCCGACCTCTTTCTAAAGAGCTCGGCCAAGTCACCAGAAAAGCCCAAAGAAGGGCCCAAATAGAGGAACACACCCCAAATCCTAAGGCAGCCCAAGCCTACAAAGGGAAGGGCAGTTCCCATGAAAGATAAGCTTACCTCACCTAGAAGGTAAGATAATATAAGATAACTAACTTATCTTATCTAAAAAGGTCACGCCTCATCACTATAAATACACTGGAGCACCCAGGTATAACTCATACTCTGATTCTACTCAATACCTGCTTAAGACCCTTGCTAACTTAAGCATCGGAGTCCCTTGCAGGTACTCCCCACCCTCCGGGGACGAAGGATCAGCACCATCACCAAGTCAGACACAACAGCACCGACCAGCATAGAAGGTCTCGTCCAAGATCGACCCACAGTTTCAAATAACCCTCGGAACACCATCCCAAGCCAAGGATATAAAATTCTACACTAAAATCCAACCAAGCATTTTGTCAAACACTTGGAAGGCATAAAAGGAAAGGCATCATAAAAGTGCAAGAATAATAAATCTACAACTACTCAAAGCAAAGAATTAACAATAACAAAAAAAAATTAAACAATAAGGAACATAAAACATAAATTGCATTAAATGGAAATAAAAGGAAACACAAGTGCATGAACATAAAAGTGACTAGAATATGAAATTAACAAAAGAAACTAAAAGAGTAAAGATGTAGCAATAAGAAGTTGAAAGGAAAAGTAGATGAAAACAAGAATCAAAACCAAAATCTAGAAGAAAATTAAACTAAGAATCCAAATTTCTAGAGAGAAGAGGGAGCTTCTCTCTCTAGAACTAACCTAAGGCATGCTTCCTATACTAACTAATTTCTCCCCTTTGATCCATCTTGAATTCAACCTCTAATAGCTTAAGAAATGAGTTGGATCTGGGCCTGGGTAGCTCAAAAATCGCCCCCAGAGAATTCGCTTTAATGAGGTCATATGCTTCCTGTCACGCGCGCACGTGGTCGACACGCGCGCGTCGCTGGCAAATTCCCTTGTCACGCGTACGCGTGGGTGACTCGTGCGCATGGCCTTCAATTCTCCAAATGCTCATTTCTTCATGAATTCTCTACTTTTCCACTTTTCTCTTCACTTCTTCCATCCAATACTTGCCTTATGAATCTGAAATAATTCAACAAACATATCAAGGAATCGAATGGAATTAAGGTGAATTAAATTTAGCTATTTTACGGATTAAAAAGCATGTTTTCACACTTAAGTACAAATTTAAGGAGAATTACAAAACCATGCTATTTCATTTAATAAATGTGGAATAACTTGATAAAAAATTCTCTAAATTAAGCACAAGATAAACCCCAAAATTAAGGTTTATCAAACCTCCCCACACTTGAATTATGCATGTCCTCATGCTAAACTCAAGAAAGAGACAAAATGTATCAACATTTATTCAATGCAATATATCTAAATGCAACCTATCTACATGCAATCTATCTATATGCATGCAACTACTCGGTCAAAATAAATCAATCCCCTAAGAATACAATATGAATACGAGGGCTAAGGCAATAGTAACTAAGTCAAATCCATAATTGAATTGAGTTATTAAAAAGAATTTACAAACTTGCAAGAAAAGAGATGATCTTAGGTAAAAACATGTAATTGAGCAGTCGAACCCTCACTGGATGTGTATTCACTCTAGTCACTCAAGTGTATAGGGTTGATTCACTTAATTCTCCCCTAATCATGCTTTTCAATCATGCTTTTCATCTAACAATCAATAATTATTTCATACATGCATACATTTATCATGAAGACTTATTCATAGGTTGTAATGGGGCTAGGGTCAAGGTAAGGTTATATATGTCTAAGTGAGTTTGAGATTTGAATCTTTGATTAACTTAAGCTTCTCACCTAACCTATGACAACCTATTCAAATCTAATACAAACTTAACTACCCATTCTTCACTTTTTCACACACTCGTGAATTTTTTTCTTTTTTTATCACATCCCATATATATTGATTATTATTGAACCTTATTTTGGGGCATTTTGTCCCCTTTTTATTTTTTTTCTTTTTCTTTTTCTTTTCTTTTTTTCTATTTTTTCTTATGTATATATATATATATATATATATTTTCTTTTTATTTTTCCTTTGTATGTATATTTTTCTTTTCAAACTAAAAATATACGAGAGCATCGATGCATATGATTTAAATAATTAATACGTGAGTATGTACCCAATTTCCAAGATCTTCAATGAAAATAAAAACACACTCCTACCTTAACCAATTTCCCAAGTTTCCCCACACTTGAATGATGCACACACTCACTAGCCTAAGGTAATCAAAGATCCAAATAAAGGTAATTTATTGTTTTTCACTTTAAGGCTTGTAATGTGATAAATTAAAGAACAAAGTGGGTTAATCGTAGGCTCAAAGTTGACTAACAATAATTGATGAAAGGTAGGATTTTTGGGTAAGTGAGCTAAATGAAATGATGGCCTCAATCATATAAATGTATGTATACATGGAATAATGGACATACAGAATCAAAAAAATCAAATATTACAATCATAGAAAGAGAATAATCACACAAAAGAAGGAAAATAGTGGTTATATGATGTAACCACGTAATTAGGCTCAAAACTCACTTGGTTGTGTGTTCTTAGCTCAAAAACATGTTCCATAATGTATAATTCAAGCAAGTTCAATGAAGAATTTTACTCAAATCAGTTGGGATGTCAATGACCTATTAAGATTGTTTTTCTTGGAGAATTTCATTATTTTAACTAAGCTTGTTATATATATGCAACTAAGAAAATGCAACTAAAAGTCCTAAAAGACCTAAAAATGAAATGCAAAAGTGTTGAAATTAGAAATTTGTCACCGAAAATGGCCGATCGGTCGGACGATCTCCCTACACTTAAAAGTTTGCACCGTCCTCGGTGCATTCAAAGATGAGCAAGCAGGTACGGTGACTTTTCGGATTGCCACCTTCAGCTGGTGGGTCAACCGGCTGCTGCATGTTCTTTCTCCCGCTTCCAATTTTGCTTATGGTGCGTCCATCATAAAAAATAGAAGATAACACCATAAAATGAAGAAGTACAAAAGCATGGAAGCATATATTGTTGGAATGAGGTAATGATCACTAGAATGAAGTGAGTGAATTCGTTTGTGACATTGATGAAATTAGGTGTGCAAATTCTAAGTTTGCGCGTAGTTTAGAACTCAAACCCTAGCCTTTAAAAGCCATGTCACAATTATACAAAAGAAGCTGCGTTTTACTCATCTAGTGTGCTTGAAATATGATGAGCGGATATTTTATACGCTTTTTGGGAGTAATTTCATGTAGATTTTAGAATGTTTTAGTTAGTTTTTAGCATAATTTTATTAGTTTTTAGGCAAAATTCATATTTCTGGACTTTACTATGAGTTTGTGTGTTTTTCTGTAATTTCAGGTATTTTCTGGCTAAAATTGAGGGAGCTGAGCAAAAATCTGATTTAGGCTGAAAAAGGACTGCTGATGGTGTTGGATTCTGACCTCCCTAAACTCGGAATGGATTTTTTGGAGCTACAGGAGTCCAATTGGAACGCTCTCAATTGTGTTGGAAAGTAGACATCCAAGGCTTTCCAGAAATATATAATAGTCCATACTTTGCCCGAAGATAGATGATGTAAACTAGCGTTCAACACCAGTTCCATGTTGCAGTCTGGCGTTCAGCGCCAGAAACAGGTTGCAAGTTGAAGTTCAACGCCAGAAACAGGTTACAACATAGCGTTCAACTCCAGAAACAGCCCAGGCACGTGAGAAGCTTAAGTCTCAGCCCAGCATACACCAAGTGGGCCCCAGAAGTGGATTTCTGCACCAATTATCTTAAAACCTAGGTTACTAGTTTAGTATTTAAACAACTTTTAGAGACTTATTTTGTATATCATGACAGTTTTTTAGATCTGAATTTTATACTCTTTGATGGCATGAGTCTCTAAACTCCATTGTTGGGGGTGAGGAGCTCTGCAGCGTCTCGATGAATTAATGCAATTAATTTTGTTTTCCATTCAAACACACTTGTTCCTATTTAAGATGTTCATTCGCGCTTCACTATGAAGAAGGTGATGATCCATGACACTCATCACCTTCCTCAATCCATGAACGTGTGCCTGACAACCACCTCCATTCTACATCAGATTGAATGTGTATCTCTTACATTCCTTAATCAGAATCTTCGTGGTATAAGCTAGAATTGATGGCGGCATTCATGAGAATCCGGAAAGTCTAAACCTTGTCTGTGGTATTCCGAGTAGGATTCAAGGATTGAATGACTGTGACAAGCTTCAAACTCGCGATTGTTGGGCATGATGACAAACGCAAAAGAATCAATGGATTCTATTCCGACATGATCGAGAACCAACAAATGATTAGCCGTGCTATGGCAGATCATTTGGACCATTTTCACTGAGAGGATGGGAAGTAGCCATTGACGATGGTGACACCCAACATACAGCTTGCCATGGAAGGAGCCTTGCGTGTGGGAAGAGGAGTACAAGAGAAAAGCTGAAATTCAGATGACAAAGCATCTCCAAAACTCCAACATATTCTCCATTATTGCATAATAAGTATTTATTTTATGCCCTTTTTCCTTTTTCCATTGAACTTGAAAAACACTGTTGTTGGCATCCTGACTAAGATCAACAAGATAAACATAGCTTGCTTCAAGCCAACAATCTCCGTGGGATTCGACCCTTACTCACGTAAGGTATTACTTGGACGACCCAGTGCACTTGCTGGTTAGTTGTGCGGATTGCAAAAGTGTGATTGCAATTTCGTGCACCAAGTTTTTGGCGCCGTTGCCGGGGATTGTTTGAGTTTGAACAACTAAAGGTTTATTTTGTTGCTTAGATTAGGAATAATTTATTTTTGTTGCTATAGAGTCATTAAATTCTGAGTCCTTTATTCCCTTTTCAAAAATTTTTCAAAAATATTATTTTTCTTTATCAATTTTTAATTTTTTTTGTGAGTTTAGTGTCTTGTTCTAAGTTTGGTATCAATTGCATATTTTATATTTTCCTTTTAAATTTTTGAATTTGTGTTCTTTGATCTTTAAGCTGTTCTTGTTTATTTTTCTTGTTTGATCTTTAGTTTTTCTTGTTTTGTGCCTTTTCTTGTTTTTCTTGTTTTTTTCCAAAGCATTAGTCTTCCAAAAGGAATAATATAAATATATCTCTTCAAAACAAGTGTTACCTTTACTGCCCAATTGGCTAGAGCATTGGTCTATGTTCTTGGTAATTGGGTATCTTCTTTTTAAAATCTTTTTCAAAAATAATTTTTCTTTGATTGAATCTTGTGCCAAACTTTAAGTTTTGTGTTTTGTTGTTAATCTTTTTATAATTTTCGAAAATTTTATTGAAGTTTTCTTAAAATTTTAAGTTTGGTGTTCTTTCTTTTGTTCTTGTTATTCTTGTGAATCTTCAAGGTGTTCTTGAGTCTTCTTTATGTTTCGATCTTAAAATTTTTAAGTTTGGTGTTCCTTGGTGTTTTTCCTCCAAAATTTTTGAAAACAAAGAGCATTAGATCTAAAAATTTTAAGTCTTGTGTCTTTTATGTGTTTTTCTTTTTCATCATAAAATTCAAAATTCAAAAAAAATCTTTTCTAACTATTTTTAAGCTATTTTTTCGAATTTTCTTTTATAAAAATTCAGATTTCAATTTCAAAATTTTCAAATCTTATCCTCTTAAGATTTTTTAAAAAAATAAATATAATAATAATAATATTTTATTATCTTTTTCAAAAATATCCTAACCACTTTCTCTCTCTCCTCAATTTTTTTTGAAAATAAATTTTTATATATAATAAAATAAATAATATCTACATCCATATCATCTCCCTTGCTCCATCATGGAACTAAGTGGAAATGAACAGTCCAGAAAGACTCTGGGGTCATATGCTAACCCCACTACCGCTTCATATGGGATTAGTATCTGTATACCTTCCATCAGAGTCAGTAGTTTTGAGCTGAATCCTCAGCTCATCATCATGGTGCAGCAAAGTTGCCAGTATTCCGATCTTCCTCAGGAAGAACCTACAAAGTTTCTGGCATAATTTTTACAAATTGCTGACACAGTACATGATAAGGAAGTAGATCAGAATGTCTACAGATTATTACTGTTTTCATTCGCTGTAAAATGTCAAGCTAAGAGGTGGTTAAATAACCAACCTAAGGACAGCATAAAGACATAAAAACAGCTGTCAGAAAAATTTTTGAATCACTATTTTCCACCAAAACGGATGACATAGCTAAGGCTGAGCATCCAAGGCTTCAAACAAGGAGATAATGAATCTCTTTATGATGCTTGAGAGAGATACAGAGAGATGCTAAGAAAATGTCCCTCTGAAATGTTTTCAGAGTGGGTGCAGCTAGACATCTTCTATTATGGGCTTACAGAGAGAGCTCAGATTTCTCTAGACCACTCAGCTGGTGGATCTATACATGTGGGAAAAACAATTGAAGAAGCTCAAGAGCTTATTTATACAGTTGCCAGAAATCAGCATCTGTACCTAAGCAGTGAATCTTCCATGAAAGAAGAAGCTAAAACAGTGACTGCTGAACTCAGTCCTGCAAAACAAGCTACGAAATTAAATCAGCAATTAGACTTTCTAACAAAATAGTTAGCCAAATTCAAGGAGATATTATAAGAACAAGAATGGCTAATATGAATATGGAAGTACTGTTGAAGCAAACAGAACAGCAGCTATCAAAACAAATAATAGAAGAGTGCCAAGCAGTTCAATTAAGAAGTGGGAAAATATTAAAAACATCACTTCAAGATAGCAGGAAGCCAAGAAATGAGCAAACTACCCAAAATCCCTCTGAGGACATTAAGAGCCCAAAGAGGAATAATTCTGGCGTTCAAACGCCAGAAAATGGGTAGGAAGCTGGCGCTGAACGCCCAAACCATGTTCAGTCCTGGCGTTCAACGCCAGAAACAAGCAAGGAATTGGCGTTGAACGCCCAAAGGAAGCATAGTTCTGGCGTTCAGACGCCAGAAACAAGTGAGGAGTTGGCGTCTAACGCCACTCCAGCTTCCACCCCTGGCATTCAAATGCCAGTGGAGGATCAGACACATACAAGTGCTGATAATAACCCTTCTAAAAAGGCTTCCCAACCTACATCTGTAGGCAAAAAACCTGCAGCAACTAAGGTTGAGGAATACAGAGCTAAAATGCCTTATCCTCAGAAACTCCGCCAAGCGGAACAGGATAAGCAATTTGCCCGCTTTGCAGACTATCTCAGGACTCTTGAAATAAAGATTCCGTTTGCAGAGGCACTTGAGCAAATACCCTCTTATGCTAAGTTCATGAAAGAGATCTTAAGTCATAAGAAGGATTGGAGGGAAACTGAAAAAGTTTACCTCACTGAAGAATGCAGTGCAGTCATTCTGAAAAGCTTACCTGAAAAGCTTAAAGATCCTGGAAGCTTTATAATACCATGCACATTAGAGGGTACTTGTACCAAGCAGGCTCTATGTGATCTTGAGGCAAGTATCAACCTAATACCTGCATCTATTATCACAAAGCTTGGTTTGACTGAAGAAGTCAAACCAACCCGGATATGTCTCCAACTTGCTGATGGCTCCATTAAATACCCATCAGGAGTGATTGAAGACATGATTGTCAAGGTTGGGCCATTTGCCTTTCCTACTGACTTTGTGGTGCTGGAAATGGAGGAGCACAAGAGTGCAACTCTCATTCTAGGAAGACCTTTCCTAGCAACTGGCTGAACCCTTATTGATGTCCAAAAATGGGAAGTAATCCTGAGAGTCAATGAGGAGGAGTTCAAGTTGAATGTTGTCAAAGCTATGCAGCATCCAGACACCCCAAATGACTGCATGAGTGTTGATATTATTGACTCTCTGGTAAAAGAGGTCAATATGACTGAGAGTCTCGAATCAGAGCTAGAAGATATCTTTAAAGATGTTCAGCCTGATCTAGAGGAATTAGAAAGAATGATAGAACCTCTGAAAATCCCTCAGGAAGAGGAGAAACCTCCTAAACCCGAGCTCAAACCATTACCACCATCCCTAAAATATGCATTTCTGGGAGAAGGTGATACCTTTCCTGTAATCATAAGCTCTACCTTAGAGCCACAGGAAGAGGAAGCACTAATTCAAGTGCTAAGGACACACAAGACAGCTCTTGGGTGGTCCATTAGTGATCTTAAGGGCATTAGCCCAGCCAGATGCATGCACAAGATTCTATTGGAAGGTGACGCCAAGCCAGTGGTTCAACCACAAAGGTGGCTGAATCCAGCCATGAAGGAGGTGGTGCAGAAGGAGGTCACTAAATTACTAGAGGCTGGGATCATTTATCCTATTTCTGATAGCCCCTGGGTGAGCCCTGTCCAAGTCGTCCCTAAGAAGGGTGGCATGACAGTGGTTCATAATGAAAAAAATGAACTGGTTCCTACAAGAACAGTTACTGGGTGGCGTATGTGTATTGATTATAGAAGGCTCAATATAGCTACCAGAAAAGATCATTTTCCTTTACCATTCATAGACCAGATGCTAGAAAGACTAGCAGGTCATGAATACTACTGCTTCCTGAATGGATATTTAGGTTATAATCATATTGCAGTAGATCCCCAGGATCAAGAGAAAACGGCATTCACATGTCTATCTGGAGTATTTGCATACAGAAACATGCCATTTGGCCTATGCAATGGACCTGCAACCTTTCAAAGATGCATGCTCTCAATTTTCTCTGATATGGTGGAAAAATTTCTGGAAGCCTTCATGGATGAGTTTTCAGTATTTGGAGACTCATTCAGCTCCTGTCTTGACCATCTAGCACTTGTTCTAAAGAGGTATCCTAGTTTAAATTGGGAGAAATGTCACTTTATGGTGACTGAAGGAATTGTCCTTGGGCACAAAATCTCGAACAGGGGAATAGAGAGGTAATTGAAAAATTACCACCACTAGCCAATGTTAAGGCAATCAGAAGCTTTCTGGGGCATGCATGATTCTATAGGAGGTTTATAAAGGATTTTTCAAAAATCGCCAAACCACTAAGTAATCTGCTAGCTGCTGACACGCCATTTATCTTTGATAAGGAGTGTCTGCAGGCGTTTGAGACTCTGAAAGCTAAGTTAGTCACATCACCAGTCATCTCTGCACCAGACTGAACATTACCTTTTGAATTGATGTGTGATGCCAGTGACCATGCCATTAGTGCAGTGTTGGGACAAAGGCATGACAAGCTTCTGCACGTCATTTACTATGCCAGTCGTGTTTTAAATGATGCACAGAAGAACTACACAACCACAGAAAAAGAGCTACTTATAGTGGTTTACGCCATTGACAAGTTCAGATCCTATTTAGTAGGATCAAAAGTGATTGTGTACACTGACCATGCTACTCTTAAATATCTACTCACAAAGCAAGATTCAAAACCCAGACTCATCAGATGGGTGTTGCTTCTGCAAGAGATTGATATAGAAATAAAAGACAGAAAAGGGACAGAGAACCAAGTAGCAGATCACCTGTCCCGAATAGAACCAGTAGAAGGGGCGTCCCTCCCTCTTACTGAGATCTCTGAAAACTTTCTGGATGAGTAACTCTTTGCCATCCAGGAAGTGCCATGGTTTGCAGACATTGCAAACTACAAGGCAGTAAGATTCATACCGAAAGAGTACAGTAGGCAACAAACACAGAAATTGATCACGGATGCAAAGTACTATCTTTGGGATGAACCATATCTCTTCAAGAGATGTGCAGACGGAGTAATCCGTAGATGTGTGCCTAAAGAAGAAACACAGAAGATCCTCTGGCACTGCCATGGATCACAGTATGGAGGACATTTTGGAAGTGAGCGAACAGCCACAAGAGTCCTCCAATGTGGCTTCTACTAGCCTACTCTCTATAAAGACTGCCGAGTGTTTGTACTTAACTGTGACAGTTGCCAAAGATCTGGCAATCTACTTTATAGTTATGCCATGCCTCAACAAGGGATCTTGGAGATTGAGTTGTTTGATATTTGGGGTATTGCAACACCCACTAATGACACTAAGACAGTGCTAAAATTCCTCCAGAAATACATCTTCAGCAAATTTGGTACCCCTAGAGTATTAATTAGTGATGGGGGCACTCATTTCTATAATAAACAGCTTTAATCTGCTTTGGTTTGTTATGGAGTTAGCCACAGGGTAGCCACTCCATATCATCTACAGACAAATGGGCAAGTTGAAGTCTCTAACAGAGAACTTAAAAGAATCCTGGAACGGACTGTAATTAACCGTAGAAAGGATTGGGCAAGAAGCTTGGATGATGCTCTGTGGGCATACAGAACAGCATTCAAGACTCCCATAGGAACTTCTCCATACCAGCTTGTGTGTGGAAAAGCCTGTCACTTGCCAGTGGAATTGGAACATAAGGCCTTCTGGGCAACTAGGTTCCTAAACCTTGATGCCAAGTTAGCTGGAGAAAAACGTTTGCTCCACTTAAATGAGCTAGAGGAATTCAGACTCAATGCTTTTGAAAACACAAAAATTTACAAGGAGAATGCAAAAAGATGGCATGATAAGAAACTGTCATCCAGAGTCTTTGAGCCAGGGCAGAAAGTTCTGCTATTTAATTCTAGGCTCAAATTATTCCTCGGGAAATTGAAATCCCGGTGGAGAGAACCATATGTGATTACAAGTGTGTCACCATATGGATACGTAGAGCTTCAGGATAATTATTCCAACAAAAAGTTCATTGTTAATGGACAGAGAGTCAAACATTATCTTGAAAGCAATTTTGAGCAAGAATGCTCAAAATTGAGACTTGATTAAAGCTCAGTAATAGTCCAGCTAAAGACAATAAAGAAGCACTTGCTGGGAGGCAACCCAGCCATTTACAAAGTTTATTTGTTAATTAATTGATTTTTACAGGTATATGTCAATTATCTTCAAGGTAAAATAGCAATTGCTTGAGTTCACAGAGTTATAGAAGGATTCAAAGGATAAAAATAGAAAAAAGTTCACTGGTGCGAAAACACTAGTAAAAGCTGTTTTGGGCGTTCAACGCCAGAAAGGAGCATCTTCTGGGCGTTGAATGCCAGAAAGAAGCACCTTCTGGGCGTTGAACGCCAGAAAAAAGCACCTTCTGGGCGTTCAACGCCAGAATTACAGCGTCCTGGGCGTTCAGAAAAACGCCCAGTGACAATGGAGTTCCTGGCGTTCAACGCCAGAAAGAAGCAACAGCTAGGCGTTGAACGCCCAGGAGAAGCTGCACATGGGCGTTAAACGCCCAAAACATGCAGCGTTTGGGCGTTTAACGCCAGGATTGTGGGGAGGAGGTAATTTCGTTTTCAATTCAAATTTTTTCCAATTTTCATGTTTCAATTCATGATTTCTTGCATAAACATGTTACAAACTCTCATCTTTCAACTTCAATTTCAAAAAAATTTTAATCCTAAACATATTTCTTGATTTTTATTTAATTTCTTTTCAAATCCTTTTAATTTCTTCTCATATCTTTTTCAACTCATCATATCTTTTGAATTTCAAAATTGCCTCTCCTTTCCTTTCTTTTTCTTGAGGACAAGCAAACCTCTAAGTTTGGTGTGATTTGCCATGATCACTGAGCTAAAACACACTAAGATCATGGCACCTAAGGGAACAGGAAGAGCAAGGATGTGACTTGAAGGAACTGAAGCGTCAGAAATAATCTCTTGAAGGATCAAGCACCCCACAGACTAGAGGAATACCCACTTCCCAAAATATAGGTTGTTGAGTCCTAATCTTTGCCTTAACTCTGTGATAACTGTTCTTATTAGGAATTTACCTTAGAAGCTATATATTAGTAGTAGTAATTAGTATATCTATTTTGATTTTATTTCCAACTAAGTTATAATTTATTTTTCTCATCATCATCAAACATGAATAAAATAGTAGATTTTTAGAATAAAGAGGCAATTTAATTTTTTCGAGTTATTAATAAGGAAATTCTAACTATTTATATGTGGTGGCAATACCTTTTGTCTTCTGAATGAATGCTTGAACAGTGCATATTTTTTATATTGAATTTTATGAATGTTAAAATTGTTGGCTCCTGAAAGAATGATGAACAAGAAAAATGTTATTGATGATCTGAAAAATCATGAAATTGATTCTTGAAGCAAGAAAAAGTAGTGAAAAACAAGCTTGCGAAAAAAAAAGAACAAGAGGTAGAAAAAGCCAATAGCCCTTTAAACCAAAAGGCAAGGGTGAAAAGGATCCAAGGATTTGAGCATCAATGGATAGGAGGGCCCAAGGAAATAAATCCAGGCCTAAGCGGCTAAATCAAGTTGTCTCTAACCATGTGCTTGTGGCATGCAGGTCCAAGTGAAAGGCTTGAGACTGAGTGGTTAAAGTCGTGATCCAAAGAAAAAGAGTGTGCTTAAGAACTCTAGACACCTCTAATTGGGGACTCTAGCAAAGCTAAGTCACAATCTAAAAAGGTTCACCCAGTTATGTGTCTGTGACATTTATGTATCCGGTGGTAATACTGGAAAACAAAGTGCTTAGGGCCAAGGCCAAGACTCGTAAAGTAGCTGTGTTCAAGAATCAACATACTAAACTAGGAGAATCAATAATACTATCTGAATTCTGAGTTCCTATGGATGCCAATCATTCTGAATTTCAAAGGATAAAGTGAGATGCCAAAACTGTTCAAAAGCAAAATGCTACTAGCCCCGCTCATCTAATTAGAATCTGAGCTTCACTTAAAACTCTGAGATATTATTGCTTCTTAATATCTTTTTATCCTATTTTATTTATCTAGTTGCTTGGGGACAAGCAACAGTTTAAGTTTGGTGTTGTGATGAGCGGATATTTTATACGCTTTTTGGGAGTAATTTCATGTAGATTTTAGTATGTTTTAGTTACTTTTTAGTATAATTTTATTAGTTTTTAGGCAAAATTCATATTTCTAGACTTACTATGAGTTTGTGTGTTTTTCTGTAATTTTGGTTATTTTCTGGCTAAAATTGAGGGAGCTGAGCAAAAATATGATTTAGGCTGAAAAAGGTCTGCTGATGCTGTTGGATTCTGACCTCCCTGCACTCGGAATGGATTTGTAGGAGCTGCAGGAGTCCAATTGGCGCGTTCTCAATTGGGTTAGAAAGTAGACATCCAGGGCTTTCCAGAAATATTTAATAGTCCATACTTTGCGTGAAGATAGATGACGCAAACTGATGTTCAACACCAGTTCCATGTTGCAGTCTGGTGTATCTCTTAGATTGAATGTGTATCTCTTAGATAGATGACGCAAACTGATGTTCAACACCAGTTCAACCACCTCCGTTCTACATCAGATTGAATGTGTATCTCTTAGATTCCTTAATCAGAATCTTCGTGGTATAAGCTAGAATTGATGGCGGCATTCATGAGAAACCGGAAAGTCTAAACCTTGTATGTGGTATTCCGAGTAGGATTCAAGGATTGAATGACTGTGACAAGCATCAAACTCGCGATTGTTGGGCGTGATGACAAACACAAAAGAATCAATGGATTCTATTCTGACATGATCGAGAACCAACAGATGATTAGCCGTACTGTGGCAGAGCATTTGGACCATTTTCACTGAGAGGATGGGAAGTAGCCATTGACGACGGCGACACCCAACATACAGCTTGCCATGGAAGGAGCCTTGCGTGTGGGAAGAGGAGTACAAGAGAAAAGCTGAAATTCAGATGACAAAGCATCTCTAAAATTCCAATATATTATCCATTATTGCACAATAAGTATTTATTTTATGCCCTTTCTCCTTTTTCCATTGAACTTGAAAAACACTGTTGTTGGCATCCTGACTAAGATCAACAAGATAAACATAGCTTGCTTCAAGCCAACAATCTCCGTGGGATTCGACCCTGATGAGCGGATAATTTATACGCTTTTTGGCATTATTTTTAGGTAGTTTTTAGTAGGATCTAGCTACTTTTAGGGATGTCTTCTTTAGTTTTTATGCTAAATTCATATTTCTAGACTTTACTATGAGTTTGTGTGTTTTTCTGTGGTTTCAGGTAATTTCTGGCTGAAATTGAGGGACCTAAGCAAAACTCTAATAAAAGGATGACAAAGGACTACTGATGTTGTTGGATTCTGACCTCCCTGCACTCGAAATGGATTTTTTGGAGCTACAAAACTCCAAATGGAGCGCTCTTAAATGTTTTAGAAAGTGGACATCCACAGCTTTCCAGCAATATATAATAGTCCATACTTTATTTGAGATTAGACGATGTAAACTGGCGCTCAACGCCAGTTCTACGCTGCATTCTGGAGTCAAATGCCAGAAACACGTCACGAACCAAAGTTGAACACCAAAAACACGTTACAACTTGGCGTTCAACTCCAATAGAAGCCTTAGCTTGTGTAAAGTTCAAGCTCAGCCCAATCACACACCAAGTGGGCCCTGTTAGTGGATTTCTGCATCAATTACTTACTTTTGTAAACCCTAGTAGCTAGTATAGTATAAATAGGACTTTTTACTATTATATTTTCATCCTGGATTGTATTTTTGATCCTGTGATCATGTTTTGGGGGCTGGCCTCTCGGCCATGCCTGGACCTTCATCACTTATGTATTTTTAACGGTGGAGTTTCTACACACCATAGATTAAGGGTGTGGAGCTTTGTTGTACCTCGAGTTTTAATGCAAGTACTTCTTTTTTTATTTAATTCGACTTATTCTTGTTCTAAGATATTCATTGCACTTCAACTTGATGAATGTGATGATCCGTGACACTGATGAGCAGATAATTTATACGCTTTTTGGCATTGTTTTTAATATGCTTTTAGTATGTTTTAGTTAGTTTTTATTATATTTTTATTTATTTTTAGTTAAAATTCACGTTTCTGGACTTTACTATAAGTTTGTGTATTTTTCTGTGATTTCAGGTATTTTCTGGAAAATTGAGGGACCTTAGCAAAAATCTTATTCAGAGGCTGAAAAGGACTGCATATGCTGTTGGATTCTGAGCTCCCTGCACTCGAAGTGGATTTTTCGGAGCTACAAAAGCTCAATGGGAGCGCCCTCAACTGCGTTGGAAAGTAGGCATTCGGGGCTTTCCAGCAATGTATAATAGTCCATTCTTTGCCCGAGATTTTATGTCCCAAACAGGCGTTCCAAGTCAGCTCAAGAATTCTGGCGTAAAACGCCGGAACTGGCACAAGAATGGGAGTTAAACGCCCAAACTGGCACAAAAGCTGGCATTTAACTCCAAGAAAAATCTCTACACATGAAAGCTTCAATGCTCAGCCCAAGCACACACCAAGTGGGCCCGGAAGTGGATTTTTATGTCATTTACTCATCTTTGTAAACCCTAAGCTACTAGTTCTCTACAAATAGGACATTTTGCTATTGTATTATACATCTTTTGATCACTTTAGATCCTTAGATCATCTTTGGACGTCCAGTTCTTAGATTATGGGGGCTGGCCTCTTGGCCATGCCTAGACCTTGTTCTTATGTATTTTCAACGGTGGAGTTTCTACACACCATAGATTAAGGTGTGGAGCTCTGCTGTACCTCGAGTATTAATGCAATTACTATTGTTCTTCTATTCAATTTAGCTTATTCTTGTTCTAAGATATCACTTGTTCCTCAACTTGATGAATGTGATGATCTGTGACACTCATCATCATTCTCACCTATGAACGTGTGCCTGACAACCACCTCCGTCCTACCTTAGATTGAGTGGATATCTCTTGGGTTCCTTAATCAGAATCTTCGTGGTATAAGCTAGAACTGATGGCGGCATTCAAGAGAATCCGGAAGGTCTAAACCTTGTCTGTGGTATTCTGAGTAGGATTCAAGGATTGAATGACTGTGACGAGCTTCAAACTCGTGATTGTGGGGCGTTAGTGACAGACGCAAAAGAATCACTGAATAACCGTGCTGTGACAGAGCGCGTTGAACATTTTCACTGAGAGGACGGGACTGTAGCGATTGATAACGGTGATGCCCAACATACAACTTGCCATAGAAAGGAGTAAGAAGGATTGGATGAAGACAGTAGGAAAGCAGAGAGACGGAAGGGACAAAGCATCTCCATACGCTTATCTGAAATTCTCACCAATGAATTACATAAGTATCTCTATCTTTATTTTATGCTTTATTCATAAATCATTCATAACCATTTGAATCTGCCTGACTGAGATTTACAAGATGACCATAGCTTGCTTCATACCAACAATCTCCGTGGGATCGACCCTTACTCGCGTAAGGTTTATTACTTGGACGACCCAGTGCACTTGCTGGTTAGTTGTGCGAAGTTGTGATAAAGAGTTGAGATTGCAATTGAGCGTACCATGTTGATGGCGCCATTGATGATCACAATTTCGTGCACCAAGTTTTTGGCGCTATTGCCGGGGATTGTTTGAGTTTGGACAACTGACGGTTCATCTTGTTGCTTAGATTATGTATTTTTCAGAATTTTTAAGAATGAATTCTAGTGTTTCAAGGTGATGTTCTTATCATCACCAAAGCTGATTGATCTTCATCAATTTAGCTCTTGAATGCAATGTCCTACCGAAGCTTGGCTAACCATGTCTAATTCCTTTAGACTAAAGCTTTAGACTAACATTGCATGATTCCTGGAATTCTTATTAAAAATTTTGAATCTCTTTATTTTCTTCTCCATATAATTTTTGAAAAAAAAACCAAAAAAATTACAAAATCATAAAAACCAAAAATATTTCTTGTTTGAGTCTAGTGTCTCATTTTAAGTTTGGTGTCAATTGCATGTTTCTATTCTTCTTGCATTTATCATGTGTCTTCATTGATCTTCAAGTTGTTCTTGATGATTTACTTGCTCTGATCTTTAAATTCTCTTGTTTTATGTGTTTTGTTGTTTCTCATATGCATTCTCAATTTGTTAGTGTCAGTAGTATACAAACTTCTAAGTTTGGTGTCTTGCATGCATTGTTTATTTGATTTTAGTTGCATTTTGATTTTTCCTCATCATTAAAAATCCAAAAAAATTTTAATTTGTGTCTTTTCAAGTCAATAATGCAGAGAATTGAAGATTCAGAACATACAGTAGAGGAATTACACAGAAAAAGCTGGGCGTTCAAAACGCCCAGTGAAGAAGGAAAACTGGCGTTTAAACGCCAGCCAGGGCACCTGGCTGGGCGTTTAATGCCCAAAAGGGTAGCATTTTGGGCGTTAAACGCCAGGATGGCACAAGAGGGAAGATTTTGTTTTCAATTCAAATTTTTTTCAAGTTTTCATAATTTTTCAAAATCAAATATTTTTCAAATCATATCTTTTCAATCATATATTTTCAAAATCAATTTCTTTCCAATTTCAAAAATACTTGCTAACAATTGATGATTTGATTCAACATTTCAAGTATGTTGCCTTTTCTATTGAGAAAGGTTTAATGTTCGAATCATATCTTTTCTTGTTAGCCAAGTCATTTATTTTAAAAATCAAATCTTTTTAAATTGTTTTTCCAAATCATATCTTCTCAATCATATCTTTTTGAAACAATATCTTTTCAATCATATCTTTTTAATCACATCTTTTTCAAAATAATTTTTCAATCATATCTTTTTTATTTCGAATTTCAAAATATTTTTCAAAAATCACTTAATTTTTTTCCCACTCTTAGTTTTCGAAAATCATCAATCAATTTTCAAAATTCTTTTTCAAAATCTTTTAACTTATTTTCGAAAATTCTTCCCTTTTTCTCACATCCTAATTCTTCTACCTCCTCCTTCTATTCCTCTGACACCTCAAGGAATCTCTATATTGTGACATAGAGGATTCCATATTTTCTTGTTCTCTTCTCTTTCATATGAGCAGGAGCAAAGACAAAAGCATTCTTGTTGAGGCTGACCCTGAACCCGAAAGGACCTTGAAGCAAAAACTAAGAGAAGTTAAAGCACAACTCTCTGTAGAGGACCTAACAGAATTCTTCAAAGAATAAGACATGGCAGCTGAAAACAACAACAATGCCAACAATGCAAGGAAGGTGCTGGGTGACTTTACTGCACCTACTCCCGACTTTTATGGGAGAAGCATCTATATCCCTGGCATTGGAGCAAACAACTTTGAGCTTAAGCCTCAATTAGTTTCTCTAATGCAACGGAATTGCAAGTTCCATGGACTTCCATTGGAAGATCCTCATCAGTTTTTAGCTGAATTCTTGCAAATCTGTGACACTGTCAGGAATGGGTTTTGTGCGATTGAGATTGATACTCTGAATGCCATATTGACTCAGAACAAAATATTGACTCAGCAAGTCAATATGATTTCTCAAAGTCTGTCAGGAATGCAAGCTGCACCAGGCAGTACTAAGGATGCTTCATCTGAAGAAGAAGCTTATGATCCTGAGAACCCTTCAATGGAAGAGTTGAATTACATGGGAGAACCCTATGGAAATACCTATAATCCTTCATGGAGAAATCATCCAAATCTCTCATGGAAGGATCAACAGAAACCTCAACAAGGTTTCAACAACAATAATGGTGGAAGAAACAGGTTTAGCAATGGCAAGCCTTTTCCATCATCTTCTCAGCAACAGACAGAGGATTCTAAGCAGAGCAACTCTGACTTAGCAACCATGGTCTCTGGTCTAATCAAAACCACTCAAAGTTTCATGACTGAAACAAGGTCCTCCATTAGAAACTTGGAGGCACAAGTGGGTCAGCTGAGTAAGAAAGTTACTGAACTCCCTCATAGTACTCTTCCAACCAATACAGAAAAGAATCCAAAAAGAGGGTGTAAGGCCATCAACATGGCCGAACTTGGAGAGGAGAAAGAGGTAGTGAGCGCCATTGAGGAAAACCCCAATGGACGTCCACTGGCCTCCAATGAGTTCCCTAATGAGGAACCATGGGAATCTGAGGCTCACACTGAGACCATAGAGATTCCATTGGATTTACTTCTGCCATTCATGAGCTCTGATGAGTATTCTTCCTTTGAAGAAGATGAAGATGTCACTGAAGAGCAAGTTGCTAAGTACCTTGGAGCAATCATGAAGCTAAATGACAAGTTATTTGGTAATGAGACTTGGGAGGATGAACCCCCTTTGCTCACCAAAGAACTGGCTGACTTGTCTAGGCAGAAACTACCTCAAAAGAGACAGGACCCTGGGAAGTTCTCAATACCTTGTACAATAGGCACCATGACCTTCAAGAAGGCTCTGTGTAACCTAGGGTCAAGCATAAATCTCATCCCTCTCTCTGTAATGGAGAAGCTAGGGATCTTTGAGGTACAAGCTGCAAGAATCTCACTAGAGATGGCAGACAATTCAAGAAAACAAGCTTATGGACTTGTAGAGGATGTTCTGGTAAAAGTTGAAGACCATTACATCCCGGCTGATTTCATAGACCTAGAGACTGGGAAGTGCATGGATGAATCCATCATCCTTGGCAAACCCTTCCTAGCTACAACAAAGGCTGTGATTGATGTTGACAAAGGAGAATTGATCATTCAAGTGAATGAAGAATCCTTTGTGTTTAAGGCTCAAGGATATCCCTCTGTAACCATGGAGAGGAAGCATGAAGAGCTTCTCTCAAAACAGAGTCAAACAGAGCCCCCACAGTCAAACTCTAAGTTTGGTGTTGGGAGGCCACAACCAAATTCTAAGTTTGGTGTTGAACCCCCACATTCAAACTCTAAGATTGGTGTTGGGAGGTTCCAACATTGCTCTGAGTATCTGTGAGGCTCCATGAGAGTCCACTGTCAAGCTACTGACATTAAAGAAGCGCTTGTTGGGAGGCAACCCAATGTTATATTTATCTATTTTCCTTTGTTATTTTATATAGGTTGATGATCATGGGAAGTCACAAAATCAATTGAAAAAGCAAAAAACAGCATGAAAAACAGAAAGAAAAATAGAACACCCTGGAGGAAAACTTGCTGGCGTTTAAACGCCAGTAAGGGCAGCAAATGGGCGTTTAACGCCCAGTCTGGCACCATTCTGGGCGTTTAACGCCAGAAAGGGGCACCAGACTGGCGTTAAACGCCAGGAAAGGGCAAGAAGCTGGCGTTAAACGCCAGAAATGGGCACCAGCCCGGCGTTTAACGCCAGAATTGGCATAAAGAGCATTTTTGCTCACCACTTGGTGCAGGGATGAATTTTCCTTGACACCTCAGGATCTGTGGACCCCATAGGATCCTCACCTACCCCACCACTCTCTCTCTTCTTCACCCATTCACCAATCACCTCAACACCTCTTCCCCAAAAACCCCTCACCTATCAAATCCCACTATTCTCCTCACCACTCACATCCATCCTTCATAACACCTCACTTACCTCACCATTCAAATTCAAACCACTTTCCCTCCCAACCCACCCTCACATGACCGAACCCTACCCCTCTCTCCACCCCTATATAAACCCATCTTCACTCCTTCATTTTCACACACCCAAAACACTACTTCTCCCCCTTGGCGAACCACAAAGCCACCTCCATCTCCTCTATTTCTTCTTCTTCTACTCCCTTCTTTCTTATTTTGCTCGAGGACGAGCAAACCTTCTAAGTTTGGTGTGGTAAAAGCATTGCTTTTTGTTTTTCCATAACCATTTATGGTATCTAAGGCCGGAGAAACCTCTAGAAAAAGGAAAGGGAAGGCAAAAGCTTCCACCTCCGAGTCATGGGAGATGGAGAGATTCATCTCAAGGGTGCATCAAGACCACTTCTATGAAGTTGTGGCCATGAAGAAGGTGATCCCCGAGGTCCCTTTCAAACTCAAAAAGAGTGAATATCCGGAGATCCGACATGAGATCCGAAGAAGAGGTTGGGAAGTTCTTACCAACCCCATTCAACAAGTCAGAATCTTAATGGTTCAAGAGTTCTATGCCAATGCATGGATCACAAGAACCATGATTAAAGTGTGATCCCGGACCCAAAGAATTGGCTTACAATGGTTCGGGGGAAATGCTTGGATTTTAGTCCGAAAAATGTAAGGTTGGCATTCAACTTGCCCATGATGCAAGGAGATGAACACCCTTACACTAGAAGGGTCAACTTTGATCAAAGGTTGGACCAAGTCTTCCTAGACATTTGTGAAGAAGGCGCTCAATGGAAGAGAGAATCAAGAGGGAAGCCGGTTCAACTGAGAAGGCATGACCTCAAGCCCGTGGCTAGAGGATGGTTGGAGTTTATCCAATGCTCAATCATTCCCCTTAGCAACCGGTTCGAAGTTAGAGAACTAAGGGTGAAGCACCAAGAACATTCCATTCTCCTCCATGAAATTAGAGAAGATCAAAGAATTATGAGAGAGGAGCAACAAAGACAAGGAAGAGACATTGAGGAGCTCAAGCACTTCATAAGATCTTCAAGAGGAAGAACAAGCCGCCATCACTAAGGTGGACCCATTCTTTAACTTCCTTGTTCTTTATTTTCCTGTTTTTCAAATTTTTATGCTTATGTTCATCATCTATGTTTGTGTCCTGTGATCATTAGTGTCTTAGTGTCTATGCCTTAAAGTTATGAATGTCCTATGAATCCATCACCTTTCTTAAATGAAAAATGTTCTTAATTGAAAAAGAGAAGAATTGCATGAATTTTGAATTTTATAATAGATTAATTATTTTGATGTGGTGGCAATACTTTGGTTTCTGAATGTATGCTTGAACAGTACATATGTCTTTTGAATTTGTTGTTCATGAATTTTGGCTCTTGAAAGAATGATGAAAAAGGAGACATGTTACTGAGGATCTGAAAAATCATAAAAATGATTCTTGAAGGAAGAAAAAGCAGTGAATTCAAAAAAAAGAAAAAAGGAGATTATGTGCGAAAAAAAAAAGAGAGGAAAAAGAAAAAGAAAGAAAAAAATATATAATAAAGTCGTGATCCAAGGAAAAAAGAGTGTGCTTAAGAACCCTGGACACCTCTAATTGGGGACTCTAGCAAAGCTGAGTCACAATCTGAAAAGGTTCACCCAGTTATGTGTCTGTGGCATGTATGTATCCGGTGGTAATACTGGAAGACAGAGTGCTTTGGGCCATGACCAAGACTCATAAAGTAGCTGTGTTCAAGAATCATCATACTTAACTAGCAGAATCAATAACACTATCTGGATTTTGAGTTCCTATAGATGCCAATCATTCTGAATTTCAAAGGATAGAGTGAGATGCCAAAACTGTTCAGAGGCAAAAAGCTAAAAGCCCCGCTCATCTAATTAATACTGATCTTCATAGATGTTTTTGGAATTCATTGCATATTCTCCTCTTTTTATCTTATTTGATTTTCAGTTGCTTGGGGACAAGCAACAATTTAAGTTTGGTGTTGTGATGAGCGGATAATTTATACGCTTTTTGGCATTGTTTTTAATATGTTTTTAGTATGTTTTAGTTAGTTTTTATTATATTTTTATTAGTTTTTAGTTAAAATTCACTTTTCTGGACTTTACTATGAGTTTGTGTGTTTTTCTGTGATTTCAGGTATTTTCTAGCTGAAATTGAGGGACCTGAGCAAAAATCTTATTCAGAGGCTGAAAAGGACTGCAGATGCTGTTGGATTCTGACCTCCCTGCACTCGAAGTTGAATTTCTGGAGCTACAGAAACCCAATTGGCGCTCTCTCAACTGCGTTAGAAATTAGACATCCTGGGCTTTCCAGCAATGTATAATAGTCCATACTTTGCTCGAGATTTGATGGCCCAAACAGGCGTTCCAAGTCAGCTCAAGAATTCTGGCGTAAAACGCCGGAACTGGCACAAGAATGGGAGTTAAACGCCCAAACTGGCACAAAAGCTGGCGTTTAACTCCAAGAAAGTCTCTACACATGAAAGCTTCAATGTTCAGCCCAAGCACACACCAAGTGGGCCCGGAAGTGGATTGGGCGTTTAACTCCAAGAAAAGTCTCTACACATGAAAGCTTCAATGCTTAGCCCAAGCACACACCAAGTGGGCCCGGAAGTGGATTTTTATGTCATTTACTCATCTTTGTAAACCCTAAGCTACTAGTTCTCTACAAATAGGACCTTTTGCTATTGTATTATACATCTTTTGATCTTTAGATCCTTAGATCATCTTTGGACGTCTAGTTCTTAGATTATGGGGGCTGGCCTCTTGACCATGCCTAGACCTTGTTCTTATGTATTTTCAACGGTGGAGTTTCTACACACCATAGATTAAGGTGTGGATCTCTGCTGTACCTCAAGTATTAATGCAATTACTGTTGTTCTTCTATTCAATTCAGCTTATTCTTGTTCTAAGATATCACTTGTTCCTCAACTTGATGAATGTGATGATCCGTGACACTCATCATCATTCTCACCTATGAACGTGTGTCTAACAATCACCTCCGTTCTACCTTAGATTGAGTGGATATCTCTTGGGTTCCTTAATCAGAATCTTCGTGGTATAAGCTAGAATTGATGGCAGCATTCAAGAGAATCTGGAAGGTCTAAACCTTGTCTGTGGTATTCTGAGTAGGATTCAAGGATTGAATGACTGTGACGAGCTTCAAACTCGCGATTGTGGGGCGTTAGTGACAGACGCAAAAGAATCACTGGATTCTATTCCGACATGATCGAGAATCGACAGCTGAATAGCCGTGCTGTGACAGAGCGCGTTGAACATTTTCACTGAGAGGATGGGACTGTAGCCATTGACAACGGTGATGCCCAACATACACCTTGCCATGGAAAGGAGTAAGAAGGATTGGATGAAGACAGTAGGAAAGCAGAGAGACGGAAGGGACAAAACATCTCCATATGCTTATCTGAAATTCTCACCAATGAATTACATAAGTATCTCTATCTTTATTTTATGCTTTATTCATAAATCATTCATAACCATTTGAATCTGCCTGACTGAGATTTACAAGATGACCATAGCTTGCTTCATACCAACAATCTCTGTGGGATCGACCCTTACTCGCGTAAGGTTTATTACTTGGACGACCCAGTGCACTTGCTGGTTAGTTGTGCGAAGTTGTGATAAAGAGTTGAGATTGCAATTTACCATATTGATGGCGCCACTGATGATCACAATTTCGTGCACCAGACACTCATCATCATTCTCACCTATGAACGCGCGTGACTGACAACCACTTCTGTTCTACCTTAGACCGAGCGCATATCTCTTGGATTCCTTAATCAGAATTTCGTGGTATAAGCTAGAATTGATGGCGGCATTCATGGGAATCCGAAAAGCCTAACCTTGTCTGTGGTATTCCGAGTAGGATTCCGGAATTGAACGACTGTGACGAGCTTCAAACTCGCAATTGCTGGGCGTGATGACAAACGCAAAAGAATCAAGGGATTCTATTCCAACATGATCGAGAACCGACAAATGATTAGCCGTGCTGTGACAGAGCATTTGGACCATTTTCACTGAGAAGATGGGATGTAGCCATTGACAACGGTGATGCCCTACATACAGCTTGCCCTAGAAGGAAGTGATAAAAATGGGATAAAAGCAGTAAAAAAGCAGAGATTCAGAAGGAACACAGCACCTCCATACACCTATCTGAAATTCCCACTAATGAATTTACATAAGTATTTCTATCCTTTATTATTTAATTAAGTATCTCTTTATATTTTCCGAAAACAACTATCAATTTGAATCCACCTGACTGAGATTTACAAGGTGACCATAGCTTGCTTCATACTAACAATCTCTGTGGGATCGACCCTTACTCACGTAAGGTATTACTTGGACGACCCAGTACACTTGCTGGTTAGTTGTGCGGAGTTGTGACAAAGTGAGATTCACATTTGAGAGCACCAAGTCTTTGGAGCCATTGTTGATGATCATAATTTCATCCACCAAGTTTTTGGCGCTGTTACCGGGGATTGTTCGAGTATGGACAACTGACAGTTCATCTTGTTGCTCAGATTAGGTAATTTTCTTTTTATTTTCTTTTCAAAAAATATGTTTTCAAAAAATCTTTCAAAAATTTGTCTTTATTTTCATTTTTCTAAAGAATATTTTCGAAAAAAATAATAAAAATACAAAAAAATAATAAAATCATAAAAATAAAAAATATTTTATGTTTCTTGTTTGAGTTTTGAGTCAATTTTTAAGTTTGGTGTCAATTGCATATTCATATTGTTCTTGCATTTTTTTTTTTGAAAAACTCATGCATTCATGGTGTTCTTCATGATCTTCAAGTTGTTCTTGGTAAGTCTTCTTGTTTGATCTTGATGTTTTCTTGTTTTGTATTTTTTGTTGTTTATCATATGCATTTTTCGTTTGTTAGTGTCCATGCATTAATGATTTCTAAGTTTGGTGTCTTGCATGTTTTCTTTGCATAAAATTTTTTTCAAAAATATGTTCTTGATGTTCATAATGATCTTCAAAGTGTTCTTGGTGTTCATCTTGACATTCATAGTGTTCTTGCACGCATCATGTGTTTTGATCCAAAATTTTCATGTTTTGAGTCATTTTTGTGTTTTTCTCTCTCATCATAAAAAAATTCAAAAATAAAAAATATATCTTTTCCTTAATTTTCTCATAATTTTGGAAAATTTGAGTTGACTTAGTCAAACAAATTTTAAAATTAGTTGTTTCTTACAAGTCAAGTCAAATTTTCAATTTTAAAAATCTTATCTTTTCAAAATCTTTTTCAAAAATCATATCTTTTTCATTTTTTTACTTTTTTTTCGAAAATTTAAAAATATTTTTCAAAAATTTTTTTCTTAATTTTATCTTTTTTTTTTCAAAAATTATGCTAACAATTAATGTGATTGATTCAAAAATTTGAAGTTTGTTACTTTATTGTTAAGAAAGGTTCAATCTTTAAATTCTAGAATCATATCTTTTAGTTTCTTGTTAGTCAAGTAATTAATTTTAATTTTAAAAATTAAATCTATCTTATCTTATCTTTTATATCATATCTTTTTTAAAATTTTATCTTTTTCAAAAATTTGATTTTAAAATATCTTATCTAACTTCTTATCTTCTTATCTTTTCAAATTTGATTTTAATATTTCTTCCAACTAATTATTTGACTTTTTGTTTGTTTCTTATCTTTTTCAAAACTACCTAACAACTTTTCTCTCTCAAATTTTCGAAAATACCTCCCTCTTTTTCAAAAATTCTTTCTAATTAACTAATTGTTATAAATTTTAATTTTAATTCTATCTCATCTTTAATTTTCAAAAATCATTAACTCCTTTTCAAAATTAATTTTCGAATTCTCTCCCTCTTCTCTTCTTCTATTTATTTATTTATTTACTAACACTTCTCTTCGCCTCTCTTCATCTCAAATCACTGTCCCTATCCTCACCCTTGTGTTTGGATTCTCCACTCTTCTTCACTCTTATTCCCTTTCTTCTTCTACTAATAATAAGGATCCTCTTTACTGTGACATAGAGGATTCCTCTTCCTTTTCTTTTTCTCTTCTCTTTCATATGAGCAGGAATAAGGAAAAAGGCACTCTTGTTGAAGCTAATCCTGAACCTGAAAGGACTCTGAAGAGGAAACTAAGAGAAGCTAAATTACAACAATCCAGAGGTAACCTTTTTGAAATTTTTGAACAAGAGAAGGAGATGGCAGCCGAACCCAACAACAATAATGCAAGGAGGATGCTTGGTGATTTCACTAAACCAACATCCAAATATGATGGAAGAAGCATCTCAATTCCTGCCATTGGAGCAAACAATTTTGAGCTAAAACCTTAATTAGTTGCTTTAATGCAACAGAACTACAAGTTTCATGGACTTCCATCTGAAGATCCTTACCAGTTTTTAACTGAATAAGCTTATGAATAAAGAGGCAGCTTCTGAATAAGCTTATGATCCTGAGAACCCTGCAATAGCAGAGGTAAATTACATGGGTGAACCTTATGGAAATACCTATAATTCATCATGGAGAAATCATCCAAATTTCTCATAGAAGGATCAACAAAAGCCTCAATAAGGCTTTAATAATGGTGGAAGAAATAGGCTCAGCAATAACAAGCCTTTTCCATCATCTTCTCAGCAACAGACAGAGAATTCTGAGCAGAACCCCTCTAATTTAGCAAACTTAGTCTCTGATCTGTCAAAAGCCACTTTAAGTTTCATGAGTGAGACAAGATCGTCCATTAGAAATTTGGAGGCACAAGTGGGCCAGCTGAGTAAGAAAGTCACTGAAACTCCTTCCAGTACTCTCCCAAGCAATACTGAAGAGAATCCTAAGAGAGAGTGCAAGGCCATTGACATAGTCAATATGGCCGAATGCAAGGAGGAGGGGAAGGACGTGACTCCCAATGAGGAAGACCTCATGGGACATCTCTCAAGCAAGAAGGCATTCCCTATTGAGGACCTAAAGGAATCTGGGGCTCACATAGAGACCATAGAGATTCCATTAAATCTCCTTCTACCATTCATGAGCCCTGAAGACTATTCTTCCTCTAAAGAGGATGAAGATGTAACTGGAAAGCAAGTTGCTCAGTATTTAGGAGCTATCATGAAGCTGAATGCCAAGTTATTTGGTAATGAGACTTGGGAAGGTGAACTTCCCTTGTTCATTAGTGAACTAGATACATGGGTTCAGAAAACTTTACCTCAAAAGAGACAAAATCCTGGAAAATTCTTAATACCTTGCATCATAGGCACCATGAACTTTAACAAAGCTCTGTGTGACCTGGGGTCAGGCATAAATCTTATGCCACTCTCTGTAATGGAGAAGCTAGGGATCATTGAAGTACAGCCTGCCTTATTCTCAAGTCAGTAAGACAAGCTTATGGATTAGTAGAGGACGTGTTAGTAAAGGTTGAGGGCCTTTACATCCCTACTGATTTCATCATCTTAGACACTAGGAAGGAGGAGGACGAATGCATCATCCTTGGAAGACCTTTCCTAGCCACATTAGGTGCTATGATTGATGTTAACAGAGGAGAATTAGTTCTTCAATTGAATGGGGACTACCTTGTGTTTAAAGCACACATCCATCCCTCTGTAACACTGGAGAGAAAGCATGAAAGGCTTCTCTCAATACAGAGTCAGACAAAGCCCCCACAGTCAAACTCTAAGTTTGGTGTTGGGAGGCCACAACCAGACTCTAAGTTTGGTGTTGAGAAGACCCCACATTCAAACTCTAAGTTTGGTGTTGGGAGGACTTCATCGTGGTCTGAACTTTTCTAAGGCTCCATGAGAGCCCACTATCAAGCTAGTGACATTAAAAAGAGCGCTTGTTGGGAGGCAACCCAATTTTTATTTGTCTAATTTTATTTTTATTTTATTGTTATTTTGTGTTTTATTAGGTTCATGATCATGTGGAGTCACAAAAAAAATATTAAAATTAAAAATAGAATCAAAAACAGTAGAAGAAAAATCACACCCTAGAGGAAGGACTTACTGGCGTTTAAACGCCAGTAAGGAGCATCTGGCTGGCGTTCAACACCAGAACAGAGCATGGATCTGGCGCTGAACCCCAGAAACAAGCAACATACTGGCGTTCAAATGCCAGGTATACACCCTGAGGAAAGCTGGCGCTGAATGCCAAAAACAAGCATGGAACAGGCGTTCAACACCAGAAACATGCTACAATTGGGCGTTGAAAGCCCAGATTGAGCATCACTTCGGCGTTTAAACGCCAGAATTGTATGCAAAGGCATTCTACATGTCTAATTGGTGCAGGGATGTAAATCCTTGACACCTTAGGATCTGTGGACCCCACAGGATCATCTCAGGATCTGTGGACCCCACAGGATCCCACCTACCTCACCCTCTCTCTCTCTATTCATGGTCATCCCTTCTGTTTTTCATTCACCACTCACATCTATCTACTCTTCCCCATACACCCCACATACCTTCAAAATTCAAATTCTCTTTCCCACCCAATCCCACCCATATAGCCGAATACACACATCCCTTCATCTCCTCCATATCTTCTTCTTATTCTTCATCTTTTCTTTCTTCTCTTGCTCGAGGGCGAGCAATTTTCTAAGTTTGGTGTGGTAAAAACATAGCTTTTTGTTTTTCCATAACCATTGATGGCACCTAAGGCCAGAGAAACCTAAAAAAAAGAGAGAAAATGGAAGACAAAAGCTTCCACCTCTGAGTCATGGGAGATGGAGAGATTCATCTCAAGGGTTCATAGCTCAATAGAAGAGCATTTGACTGCACATCAAGAGAACATAAGGAATTCCCTCATCAAGAAATCCCTGAGATACCTCAGGGGATACATTTTCCTCTACATAATTATTAGAAGCACCAAAATCACTAGGGATGAGCAACAAAGACAAGGAAGAGACATAGAAGAGCTCAAGGACATCAATGGTCCTTCAAGAAGGCGCCACCCTCACTAAGGTGGACTCATTCCTTGTTCTTAAATTTTTTTCTGCTTTTCATTTTTTTTATGTTATATGTTTATCTAAGTTTGTGTCTTTATTACATGATCATTAGTAGTTAGTAACTATGTCTTAAGGCTATGAATAATTCCATGAATCCTTCACCTCTCTTAAATGAAAAATGTTTCTAATTCAAAAGAACAAGAAGTACATGAGTTTCAAAATTATCCTTGAATTTAGTTTAATTATATTGATGTGGTGACAATACTTTTTGTTTTCTGAATGAATGCTTGAACAGTGCATATTTTTGATCTTGTTGTATCTGAATGTTAAAATTGTTGGCTCTTGAAAGAATGATGAACAAAGAGAAATGTTATTGACAATCTGAAAAATCATGAGATTGATTCTTGAAGCAAGAAAAAGCAGTAAAAAAGCAAAAGCTTGAAAAAAAAAGAAGAGTGGCGAAAAAATAGAAAGAAAAAGAAAAGCAAGCAGAAAAAGCCAATAGCCCTTAAAACCAAAAGGCAACGGTAAAAATGATCTAAGGCTTTGAGCATCAATGGATAGGAGGGCCCAAGGAAATAAAATCCAGGCCTAAGCGGCTAATTCAAGCTGTCCTTAACCATGTGCTTGTGGCATGCAGGTCCAAGTGAAAAGCTTGAGACTGAGAGGTTAAAGTCGTGATCCAAAGAAAAAAGAGTGTGCTTAAGAACTCTGGACACCTCTAACTGGGGACTTTAGCAAAGTTGAGTCACAATCTGAAAAGGTTCACCCAGTCATGTGTCTGTGGCATTTATGTATCTGGTGGTAATACTAGAAAACAAAGTGCTTAGGGCCACGGCAAAGACTCATAAAAGTAGCTGTGTTCAAGAATCAACAAAATTAACTAGGAGAATCAATAATACTATCTGAAATTGTAAGTTCCTATAGAAGCCAATCATTCTAGACTTCAAAGGATAAAGTGAGATGCCAAAACTGTTCAGAAGCAAAAAGCTACAAGTCCCGCTCATCTAATTAGAACTAATATTCATTGATATTCTGAAATTTATAGTATGTTCTCTTCTTTTTATCCTACTTGATTTTCAGTTGCTTGGGGACAAGCAACAATTTAAGTTTGGTGTTGTGATGAGCGGATAATTTATACGCTTTTTGGCATTATTTTTAGGTAGTTTTTAGTAGGATCTAGCTACTTTTAGGGATGTCTTCTTTAGTTTTTATGCTAACTTCATATTTCTGGACTTTACTATGAGTTTGCGTGTTTTTCTATGGTTTCAGTAATTTTTGGCTGAAATTGAGGGACCTGAGCAAAACTCTGATAAAAGGCTGACAAAGGACTGCTGATGTTGTTGGATTCTGACCTCCCTGCACTCGAAATGAATTTTCTGGAGATACAGAACTCCAAATGGCGCGATCTCAACGGTGTTGGAAAGTAGACGTCCAGAGCTTTCCAGCAATATTTAATAGTTTATACTTTATTCGAGATTAGACGACGCAAACTGGCACTCAACGTCAGTTCTACGCTGCATTCTAGAGTCAAATGCCAGAAACACGTCACGAACCAGAGTTGAACGCCAAAAACCTGTTACAACTTGGCGTTCAACTCCAATAGAAGCCTTAGCTCGTGTAAAGTTCAAGCTCAGCCCAAGCACACACCAAGTGGGCCCTGGAAGTGGATTTCTGCATTAATTACTTACTTCTGTAAACCCTAGTAGCTAGTCTAGTATAAATAGGACTTTTTACTATTATATTTTCATCCTGGATTGTATTTTTGATCCTGTGATCACGTTTTGGGGGCTGGCCTCTCGGCCATGCCTGGACCTTCATCACTTATGTATTTTCATCGGTGGAGTTTCTACACACCATAGATTAAGGGTGTGGAGCTCTGCTGTACCTCGAGTTTTAATGCAAGTACTTCTATTTTTTATTCAATTCGACCTATTCTTGTTCTAAGATATTCGTTGCACTTCAACTTGATGAATGTGATGATCCATGACACTTATCATCATTCTCACCTATGAACGCGCGTGACTGACAACCACTTCTGTTCTACCTTAGACCGGGCGCATTTGTCTTGGATTCCTTAATCAGAATCTTCGTGGTATAAGCTAGAATTGATGGCGGCATTCATGGGAATCCGTAAAGTCTAACCTTGTCTGTGGTATTCCGAGTAGGATTCCGGAATTGAATGACTGTGACGAGCTTCAAACTCGCGCTTGCTGGGCGTGATGACAAACGGAAAAGAATCAAGGGATTCTATTCCAACATGATCGAGAACCGATAGATGATTAGCCGTGCTGTGACAGAGCATTTGGACCATTTTCACTGAGAGGATGTGATGTAGCCATTGACAACGGTGATGCCCTACATACAGCTTGCCATAGAAGGGAGTGATAAAAATGGGATAAAAGCAGTAAGAAAGCAGAGATTCAGAAGGAACACAGCACCTCCATACACCTATCTGAAATTCCCACTAACGAATTTACATAAGTATTTCTATCCTTTATTATTTAATTAAGTATCTCTTTATATTTTCCGAAAACCAGTATCAATTTGAATCCACCTGACTGAGATTTACAAGGTGACCATAGCTTGCTTCATACCAACAATCTCTGTGGGATCGACCCTTACTCACGTAAGGTATTACTTGGACGACCCTGTACACTTGCTGGTTAGTTGTGCGGAGTTGTGACAAAGTGAGATTCACGTTTGAGAGCACCAAGTCTTTGGAGCCATTGTTGATGATCACAATTTCGTCCACCAGACCCTTACTCACGTAAGGTATTACTTGGACGACCCAGTGCACTTGCTGGTTAGTTGTGCGGATTGCAAAAGTGTGATTGCAATCTCGTGCACCAAAATACTTTAAAGAAAGCTCGTAGGTTAAGATAAACAAACAAGCGATAAAGAAGCATGAAAACATTCAAGAAACAATCAAACAAATGTGAAATGGATAATGAATGGGCATATATTGATGTGCAAGGAAACTCAATGAGAAAAATAAAATATGAAACTTACACACTAATCAATGACAGACATGTAAGTTTGTTTGCATCACTTAATTGACATAGAAAGTGGAGGGTATGGGTGCTATGGAACTTAGGAAAAAGAGATAGAATTTGAAATCTATCACATAGCAAGCATGGTCCACAAAGCTTAAAAAGCTAAAAAACATGTCACTAGGTAAGCTTATGATCCAATTCAACAATTCCAAAATCTCAATGCATGAAATAGGTGATGTAAATAAAGACAATCATAAACAAGCATCACCTAACAAAAACTACATTGATTAGAAGCAAATTGCCTAACTATGGATGATGAATGCATGGTGGCCAAAACATGCAATTCAAAAGAGTTAAGATGCTTGAAGACAATTTACAAGTACTTGGCATGTACAAAATTAACCATAAAAAAACTCAAAACTAAGTAACCAAATGTAACCTCAATGAAGAGATCCAACAATGAATATAAAAAATAATTATACTAAAATAGCATCTAGTTAATAATAGGTAGCAACAAACAGTAAACAAAATTAATAATCCAACACTTAGAATGAAAAACAGAAAATTAAACATAAATCAAATTAACTAAATAACTAACAAATTAACTAACTAAAAAAATGGTGATAGATGGTGATTGGTAGTGTTGGATGATGGTTGAAGGAGGGAAAGAAAATAAGAGACGAGAGAAGAAGAAAAGAAGGTGGGTGAAACAGGGAAGGGGGTCACGCGTACACTTCGTGTCACGCGTATGCGTGAGTTGTGGAAGTGAGCAGCGACGCGTATACATCGGCAATGCGTATGTGTGATGGTCAAATCCGAGAGAGGCAATGCATAAGTGTGGGTGGATTTTGTGCTAGAAGCATAATTCCAGCCTAAAATGTGCACAACTATCTGGAATTTGTATCGGAGCATGAAAAACTTGGTGGTCACTGATGAACGGATATTTTATACGCTTTTTGGGGGTAATTTCATGTAGATTTTAGTATGTTTTAGTTAGTTTTTAGTATAATTTTATTAGTTTTTAGGCAAAATTCATATTTCTGGACTTTACTATGAGTTTGTGTATTTTTCTGTAATTTCAGGTATTTTCTGGCTGAAATTGAGGGAGCTGAGCAAAAATCTGATTTAGGCTGAAAAAGGACTGCTGATGCTGTTGGATTCTGACCTCCCTACACTCGGAATAGATTTTTTGGAACTATAGGAATCCAATTGGCGCGCTCTCCATTGGGTTGGAAAGTAGACATCCAGGGCATTCCAGCAATATGTAATAGTCCATACTTTGCGCGAAGATAGATGATGTAAACTGGCGTTCAATGACAGTTCCATGTTGTAGTCTGGCGTCCAGCGCCAAAAACAGGTTACAAGTTGGAGTTCAATGCCAAAAACATGTTACAACCTGGCGTTCAACTCCAGAAACAGCCCAGGCACGTGAGAACCTTAAGTCTCAGCCCCAGCACACACCAAGTGGGCCCCATAAGTGGATTTCTGCACTATCCATCTTAGTTTACTCATTTTCTGTAAACCTAGGTTACTAGTTTAGTATTTAAACAACTTTTAGAGACTTATTTTGTATCTCATGACATTTTTAGATCTGAATTTTATACTCTTTGACGGCATGAGTCTCTAAACTCCATTGTTGGGGGTGAGGAGCTCTGCAGCGTCTCGATGAATTAATGCAATTATTTATGTTTTTCCATTCAAACATGCGTGTTCCTATCTAAGATGTTTATTCGCGCTTAACAATGGAGAAGGTGGCGATCCGTGACACTCATCACCTTCCTCAATCCATGAACGTGTGTCTGACAACCACCTCCATTCTACATCAGATTGATTAGCCGTGCTGTGACAGAGCATTTGGACCATTTTCACTGAGAGGATGGGAAGTAGCCATTAACAACAGTGATACCCTACATAGAGCTTGCCATGGAAGGAACTTTGCACTTTTGCATGAGAAGAATATTACATTATAGGAATTCAGAAGACAAAGCATCTCCAAAACTCCAACATATTCTCCACTATTGCACAACAAGTAATTATTTCATGCTCTTCTATTTTTTTTAGTAATTCAACTGATAATCACAATTGATCTCCTGACTAAGAATAATAAAATAATCATAGCTTGCTTCAAGCCAACAATCTCCGTAGGATCGACCCTTACTCACGTAAGGTATTACTTGGACGACCCAGTGCACTTGTTGGTTAGTTGTGCAGATTGCAAAAGTGTGATTGCAATTTCGTGTACCAAGTTTTTGGCGCCGTTGCCGAGGATTGTTTGAGTTTGAACAACTAAAGGTTTATTTTGTTGCTTAGATTAGGAATAGAGTATTGATGCTATAGAGTCATTAAATTTGAGTCCTTTAATTTCTCTTTAAAAATTTTTCAAAAATATTACTTTTTCTTATGAATTTCTAATTTTTATTTTCGTGAGTTAGTGTCTTGTTCTAAGTTTGGTGTCAATTGCATATTTTATATTTTCCTTTTAAATTTTCGAATTTATGTTCTTTAATCTTCAAGTTGTTGTTGTTTATTTTTCTTGTTTGATTTTTAGTTTTTCTTGTTCTATTCCAAATCATTAGTCTTCCAAAAGAAATATATAAATATATACCTCTTCAAAACAAGTGTTACCTTTACTACCCAATTGGCTAGAGCGTTGGTCTATGTTCTTGGTAATTGGGTATCCTGTTTTTAAAATCTTTTTCAAAAATAATTTTTCTTTGATTGAATCTTGTGCCAAACTTTAAGTTTGGTGTTTTATTGTTAATCTTCTTTATAATTTTCGAAAAATTTATTGAAGTTTTCTAAAAATTTTAAGTTTGGTGTTCTTTCTTTTGTTCTTGTTGTTCTTGTGAATCTTCAAAGTGTTCTTGAGTCTTCTTTATGTTTTGATCTTAAAATTTTTAAGTTTGGTGTTCCTTGGATTTTTCCCTCCAAAATTTTCAAAAACAAAGAGCATTAGATCTAAAAATTTTAAGTCTTGTGTCTTTTGTGTGTTTTCTCTTTCATCATAAAATTCAAAATTCAAAAAAAATATATTTTCTAACTATTTTTAAGCTACTTTTTCGAAATTTTTTTTTATAAAAATTCATATTTCAATTTCAAAATTTTTCAAATCTTATCCTTTTAAGATTTAAAAAAAAATAATAATATTTTATTACCTTTTTCAAAAATTTCCTAACCACTTTCTCTCTCCTCAATTTTTTCGAAAATCTTCACAAAACATTTTCAAATTTTTTTTATTTCGTTTTTATTTTATCTTATTTTATTTTATTT